>NC_055962.1:35052584-35352584 GCF_018492685.1 Alosa sapidissima | reverse complement strand
ACAGTCTAAAAACATCTCCCACAGTAGAATAACCCAAAAGACAGAGTGCATAACAACTTCCAATTACTGGAACTCAGCCACAACCAACAACCTCATGCTTTGTTGCTCCTCCAGTTATGCTGTTGCATTAAATTTAGCTACAGACCAGCTAAACCAAACAAAGCCAGACAAAATCATTCACCATCAGCCAGTCTCCTGACAGGTTGTTATTATTGGGACAAAACCAAGCATTCTGATGGGCAAACTGTTGAATTTGATGGTGATTTTTCAATTGGTAAATTAATTTTTGGCATCACTGAGGACCTTTGGCTTCCAGACAAAAAATCTCTGCGGTGTCACAATGATTTGCTTAATTGCTCAGTTATTTCCCACACGCTCATATTTAATTTATATGTTGATCGAAATTCTCAAAAGGCGAACATGTGGCTGTTCCAATTCAGAATGAAATGAAGCGAGGGAAACGACTGGCATGAATCAAAAGAGCCAGACTTCTCGCCAGACTGAGAGCATGGGTGATGTTGTGCCCAAGATATGGCAGCGAGCCGGGCGACTTTCTCTGCTGGCGACCTCTCTGTCCTTGTTCGGTTCGTTTTGACCAAATGGCTTGTGACAGATTCCTCCCACTCTGCCCCATGCTGATGCTGATGCCCATGCTTGGCGGCGGGGAGCCCATTGGTGCTGCTGGGCCTCGGGCCTCTTGGGCTGCATTGCACTGTCTAATCCATCCAAGAGAACTGGCGCAGGAAACTGGCGCAGGAAACTGGCGTAGGAAACTGGAGCAGGAAACTGGCGCACGAAACTGGCGCAACATTCTCACTGCTCGTGGAACCGTTCGTTTGTCTTTTTCTTTCTTCTCTTTTTTTTTCCCTTTTGTCTTGGGAGGATTCCAGAACTACCAGGCCGCAGTGGTTTTAAAAAAAAATGAAAACTATTGTCAGTTGCAATTCAAAAAAAGAGCACAGAAAACACTCTTTATATGATAAAGTCACTTATGTAATGCTTTTGGTTAATCTGTCCCAGATCATCAAAACAGGCCATGGCATATTACAGATTATAGAATGATGACGATTATGATGAAATCTTTATCAGAGAAATGTTGTTTTTGTTGTTTTAAAGTAGGCCTATCACTGTAAACCCCAACAGGTTCAATGAACTCAAAATATTTGATGAAACTGATTACCTCAAAATATTTAGCTATGTTAAAAAATATTTTAAGTAATTTCTACTTAAAATGAGAATTTTTTTAATGCTCAAAATCTTTAAGGACAAGGATAAAATTAAAAAGAATAATGTAAGAAATAGATGTTTTAAGTTATTGTTACATTAGTCAGACAAGCTCTTAAGACTCCAAATCTTTGAGAAAATGAACAACATTAAAACAAATAATTTCAACAAACAAACATTTTAAGTAATTACTACTCTAAACTAGTAAGTTATTCACACTCATTTTTTTAGGAAGTTGATGAACTGAAACATAATAATTTGACAAACAAACATTTTAAGTAATCGCTACTTAAACCGTTGATAAGTTCAATGAACCTGATCATTTTGAAACCATTGTTAAAACTAACAAAATTGACACTGGAAATGGAGTTGATGTTTTTAAGTTATCACTCCTAATAATATATTCATGTTATCACCATGACTCATTCAGTTTCTCAAACCTAAACATTGTCACTTCAGTCTCTTATATTTTTAAGTTGACTTCACTCTATTGAAAGACATTTTTTGACTGTTTAGGTTTACTATTTACCTCAAAATCAAAAATATTTTATTTGCATGATTCAAATAAAAAACTACTCAAAAGACCATTTCAATGCAGATTCCATTTAGTTAAGAATTCCATTAGAATTCTAACAGAACAACATCCCCAGCAATGCAGTTCATACAGAACATCAAAGAAATAACAACCTTTTACCACTTCAACAAAGGTAATAATACTCAAATAACAAAATAATAGGCCAACATAAATAAAAGTGAAAAGCTCCATGCTTGAGTATTAACATGCTGGCAGTACCAACCATGAGATTTGGAAAACAGAATGCTTACTCATCAATCATCGGCAATTTATTTTTAAGGCTAAGCAGCAGTCTAGGAGGTAGCCGCTTCAGGTCTTCCAAACCCATTATAATTTTTTGAATGAAATTAAATGTGTAGGACAATTGCTTTGGATAATCGAGATGAAGTGAATAAATTAAGCCAAATAGCCAAATTATGTCTCTGTCAACTCTGCTATATCACACACAACAACATCTCCGTCATGAACTATAGAATGGATAGGAGGACCAAACTTCACAAGGGAGTCTGTATCACCCCAGACAGTGAGAATAGCTACAGCTGCATCGGAGAAGTCTGGCAGGTCAATTTCTTCTGCCTGAAGAACATGACAGTAATTAGTTAATGAGTAGAGTAGTCAATGAAAAACACTACATGTGTATTTAATATAATATGAAATACCAGTGAATGAAAAGTTAAGGTACATTTCCCAAATATGACATTCTTGGTGAATTACTGTAGTATGATTTAATTGCTATTCTGGTGGCTAGGAAGATGGTTGTGGTTGTTGTCTTTTGGCTGCAAGGTAGTATCAGAGAGGGCTGAATAGAAATAGAGATATATAGAGAAGACAAAGTAAAAAAAGAAGAAAGAGTGAAAGAGGACACAATTTAATCAAAAACTTACATTCCAGGTCTTAAAGAAATCCATCTTCTGTGGAAGGGCCTGCAGAGTAATTTTCCTTCTGCTGTTGACATTTGACGTCTTCCTAGAAAGACAGAGGGATTGTGGGGTAATGGGAAGACAAATCAGCAGAATATTAATCCTATGCATATATTAAATAAGACTATAGTACAGGTGACATGTAAATACAAGATTAACTCCTTCATGCTCCTGATATGCAACCTCCTGCTCTGTCTTTCTATGAAATCGTGAGAGATGAATGTTCAGTGCATTAATAGACTGGAATGAGCAAATGCATGAGTGGTGTATGCATGGTAATGGGCTGACCCTTGAAAACTGACTGTGATTTAACTAATAATGGCAAAGTAACTGAGCTTGTGTCTCGGAAGAGGCGTCACATGACCTGCATAGCCAACACATTTTGGAAATGCCACATAAAATAAGTCTAAGGTGTCATCCCTTCTTTGATACAAAAACATCACTCAACCCTAGCCTTTGTATCCCTGTGGAGAGATGCAAAGGGATAACATTAGGCTAGGCTATTCTCATTGGTAAATAAATGCTTACAAAATATCCCTATAACTTATAGTAATATAGGCCACACGTTGGCTACATTGTGACACTAGTAAATGGAGGACAAGTAAGTTATCACTTACCATGGTGTGATGGTGGTTCCTTGCACAGAACTGAAAACATGTCACACAGCCATCTGGTCCTGAGGGGAAAAATATTATGAACAGTATTATTTCACTTTTTTGAACAAAAGTCAGTCAGACAGTCTCTTCATCTCTCTGTATAGGCAGGCCTATCAGAGTCTGATGTTGCCATTGATCATGCTTAGGCTATTGTCAGTAAGTTCGGAGCTACAACTTCCTTCCTATCCGTGTTAACAAAACTGGAATTGACGTTGATATAAGACATATGCTATTGCTGCAGGGTTATTCTTCAACTATGGCACACACTAATCCCAATGCAGTGAGCTGCCTGCTACAGCCACGCTCAGGGAGCAGTGAGGGGTTAGGTGCTTTGCTCAAGGGCACTTCAGCCGTTCCTACTGGTCGGGGTTCGAACCAGCAACCCTCCGGTTACAAGTCCGAAGCCCTAACCAGTAGGCCACGACTACCCAATCACAAAACATGTGTTTTCAAGCAAAAATAACATCTACTGTTCCAAATGTATTTATTAAATATTACACATATCAGCCAAAATATTCAATTTATTAATTTTCCAGAAATGTTGTATGTTGTATTATTTTTACATGTTTAACTTAAAATATGTGTTGTGATGGAAATGACAAAGTGTGGTGGAGATGACATGACATACATAGACAAATTTAAGATTTAAAAGCATTAAGATTTAAAACAAAAAAATGCGTCCCTGCCATATGTTATGTAATTATGATGTTTTTTTCTACTAGACTCTTTAGTAGGCCTACTATGAAGCAAATAAACTGTGTTTTAGGGCAATGCCATTTCCACCACGTCATTTCCACCACCAAAAACAAAAGTAGCCTAAATATTTTTTAGTTTTTCTTATTTCTTCCAAGGACAAGAAAAGTATCATAGTTGAAGAATTACCCTGCAGTGTTACTTTGCATTACATCCATAGACAGTAAAAGAAATGGACGAACAGACTCCATCGTTTTCAATGGGAGGGCACTTGAGTCAAATAGAACGATTTTTCAGTTGGTCCCCCCAGTACTAGAGCTTCTCCCAGTAATGCGCAGACTCACACTTAACTTTGTGACATTAGCCATCGAACTGAATCTTGTAACTCATATGATAGATACACAGAAATTCTTCTCACACTTCCTTCGCCTTCAAAGTCATCAAAGTTAAACATTTATTTATGTATTATTATTAATATCATCCTCACCAAGTCGTGTTAATGTTGAAGCTACCACACATGATCATCTTCAAAAACAGTCATGCTAAAACAAAACAAAAAAGTTATAGCCTTGAAGCTAATCTTCTTTCCACTTTTCCGACCTACGGTCAATCCATCGAAAACCTCTGAAATGATTAGTGCCGATTTTTTAAAAATTAGGTTTACTTTTTTTATTATTATTAGGTTGCCTCTGAGTAATGCTTTACCTTAACATACGGTCGTGTATGCTAGGTTTTGCTTATGAGTTACCGTCATAGACAGTAAGGTGGACTGAGCTTCTTATCCAAAAAATACGGTTATCTCCCTACGACGCGAAAAAGAGATTACGTCAAAGATAGCTTCCCTCCAACCGAACAAGCTAACCATTCTTCTTACGGGTAACCAACGTTACGGACGAGGTTGTGGAGTCTGTTTTGCCTTTGTAGTGTTTATGTAGATTACACAGAAGCTACAATATCGGCACAGGATATATGTTATATGAAGTTATGGTATTTCAAAAAAATCCTAGAATGAATGGACTTTTATGGGAGTTAGCAGAGAGGTGGTCCCTCCAGCCTACGTCGATTCTTCTACTTCCGGGAATTCGCCTGCCCCCTTGATTACATGTAGCAGCTAAAGTTAACCAGCTTACGGTGGGTTTCCACACAGCGAAACACCTCGCGATTTTCGGCCAGCGAAATTTCGCCTTGGGGGCGTGACGGCGAAACCACTAACCTTTTGACTGCAGTGTCTAGCCAGTGGTAGCAAGCGAGCTAATTAGGCTAATCAGCTAATTCAAACGTTTAAGTACTTGAAGATATCCAGGGGTCTTTATGCCTCGACTAAGTTGATGTTGCCTATAAACAACAATTCATGTTCATAGAAACAACAAGGTCAATAAGACATAATATATTTCATACCTGTCTAGCTAGGTTTACAATGCAATCTAATGTCCTAAAATACTAGCATTTCGCCTGTCAGCTAGCTAAAAAGATCGAGTGCTTAAACTAACATATATAGTGGTCTATTTAGTGGTGTATGTGCTCTGACTAAGTTCGTGTGGCATATAAACCACAATTCGTGTTGATGTGTCAATGTTCGTGTAGTAACAGTTTAATCACATAAACATTTTCGTGTTACAGCTCAGGTAGTCTCCGCCATCTTGGTCAGACTTTTTTGTAACTCCCGCCACCAAACACAAAGACGCGGACCTGATTGGTTCTCGAATGGTTCTCATTTAAATAAAGTTAAACTTTGGCCAACTTTCGTCTCCATTCAACCTCAATGAGAGCGACGCGAAATTTCGGTGTGTGGAAACACCGTTATGGTAGGCTACTAATAGTGCGCTGCCTGTTTGTGCGTGTCATGTGTTTGATTTCCAACTTATGAAACGTTGCTTTGGTGTCTAACCTGCGCGGCCAAAGTAGGCCACACTAGAAACGGTTGGTAAAAGGATCTTTGGTAATGCTAAACCATACTGTTTGTCTGTCCAGTTTCCACTAAAGTAGTGCAACAACAGACTGGCTGGCTGGCTGGCTGGCTGACAGCTCAGACAACAAACTTTAGTTAACTCGCTAAAACATGCAGCTAGCCCGCAAAAGGTCTCTCTTACATAGCCTACACTTTAGCTGAGATCTGCCCGCTGGAAGACGGTACACAAATAAATAAACAAAGTACACCTACATTAAGGCGCGTTCTTACCTTTGTGTAGTAGAGGCTATAAGGCTTGCAGTCTGATGATGATGATTGATGGATGATCTCACTGATTGGTTGCAGCTTGCCTGCCTACATCCGGGTGCGCAGCAGTCCTTGCAAACAATTAGTCTTAGGCCTACGATGTCAAAGTGTATCAATTTACAACTGCCACAATCGATCGTAGACTAGTTAATTCACCATACATTGGGATTTCCTATTTTTTTATTGTTTTATGTTGGTTTGTGTAGGTTATTAGGTGAACCTAACCAATGAAGTTGCACGTCTTTATTACGTCAGACGTAATTTCAATCCACTCTTGAAAGAAATGAGTTTGGAGGTCAGTTCTACTCATATACTAAGAGCTAATCATGTCAAAATAATCAATAACTGGGAAACTAGTTGAGTGAACTTAAAACTTTTGTGGTGCCTGAACAATATGGCAGCTTTGAGTACAGCTCTGTAATTTTATTGAGTTTACAACACTGTTGGGGAATACAGTGTACAGCTGTAGCCTACTGGCACTGTACAGAGTGGTGGTTTATAAGGCAACTGAGTCTACACTGACTGCATTCTAAAAATGACAGTCTCACACTCTCGCTTGAGGAAATCTTGCTTCATTACGCCCCCCTGTAGCCGTAAGATTCCAGTAGATCTACTAGAGAGAGAGAGAATAAACAAATCCAGGCGCTTGCCCATTTTAATTAGACTCACATTACCTCACGAGGGTAAGAGAGTGCTAAAGGGAAGTGAAACAGACAGCGGTGGATGACGAGCGCCCCTGTGCCGTGTTAGAAAGGCGGGCTTGGGGAGGGCATCCGCGGTTCTCGCACTGCTCGCTGACGGTGATTATCACCTCTCTAACAGGCCTAATGGGCACACGACGGTACTACTGGCCTCATCCGTCAGTCTGCTGCGGCCAAAGGCGTCCTGGGAGTGACAGTGGATGGCAGAGGGCGCGATCCGATTGATTACCGGCTTCTTCCCCGCCAGGCACAGCGAGAGGAGGTGACAGCACTCTAAATATAAACAAGTCTTCCAGGCACTAAAAAGGCTAAAAACTCCACAGCGAAGCAGGAAAGATGACAAGGAGGAAAGGGGGACATGTTATCTGTTGACTCTGACAAATCCTCCCCCTGACGCCTTCAGAACGTTGATGTGGACATGGACGCAAAAACATTTTGACAGTGTGCCACTGGCCTGATGGCTGTGTTGTGATTTTTCACTTACTACACATTCTCTTTCTCCCCACTTCTCCAGGGAGATATCGTTAAACGTAGGCTAAGAAGCTCTGGCAGTGAGCTCGATTTCTCGTTATAAGAAATAGGCCTATTGCTAAAAACCTGTTCCCTGAAGCTTCTGTATTGACTGTGGATGCCTCTCCTAATGGCCACGCCTGCCAACACTAGTGGGAAACAACTGGCAGAACACTTGAACACAACTGGCAGAACACTTGGACACAACTGGCAGAACACTTGAACACAACAGGCAGAACACTTGAACACTTTAACACAACAGGTAGAACACTTTAACACAACAGGCAGAACACTTGGACACAACAGGCAGAACAATCAATCAATGAATCTCAATAAAGAGCTACAGATACAGAGAGCTACAAACCTGCCCTGCATGCCAGCCGAACTAGCCCCGCCCACAACATTTGCTGGACTTGTTCTTTTGTGGAGCAATTATGCCCGAACCAGAGCTGTGCGGACCAATCAAATTTGGCTTTGTGCGATGATGGACAGATGAGCAACAGTGCCTCGTCACGTCATCGGAGTACGCTTCGGTTGATTTTCTTTGCAACAAAAACGCTGTGGCTAGAAGCTTTTCATTTACACGAAAATTAGTTTTTATCACAGAAAACTGGCCAATGTGGATATGTGGGAAAAGTCTGGTTTCACTTTCATCAAGGGAAAACAGCGTCTTTGCATTGTGACATGTTGTTCCCTCGTTTGTTTGAAATCTCTGATTGGCCACCTGTTTGCTTGAGGGGTTTGCGCAATAACTTGCAAAAACGACCAGAAAACAATGTTAAAGGTTGTATCAGCGATAGCGGGGATACGTCACTTCTGTTGATATTCAAACAAAACACAGAGCTAGCTCGCTACTCCCTCCCCCTCCCTCCTGTGTAATTGACCCTCCTAAACGCGCATCTCGTCGGTTATTGGTTGAAACACTTTATTTTGCTTTTAAGGGGGTTGACAACCCTTGTTGGTAGCAATTGTTTTTGTGTAGCCTACAGATCTCGGAGCCTAGGCTGCCTACAGAGACGCAGTTTTTTGACGGCCTGCTATGGGGCAGGCAGCTAGCGGATCATCAGGCCTTTTTTGGGCCTGAAATTGCTGATACAACCTTTAAGGCATTTGTGGAGAAGAAGGATGGTTCGGGTGTTCTTCCTACAGCTCACGGTGAGCTATTTCGTTGCTCTGATTGATTAGGTCTATCCAATTGAGTGCAGATGCATTTTCCCCACTGTATTGGTTGAAACACGCCCCATAATCACGTCCCAATGGAGCAATATCAGACTCAAATTCCGACTAGAATTGAGTATAACGACGTCAGGCTACTACAAACCTGAGTGAATCTCAATACAGAGAGCTACAAACCTGCTACAAACCAGATTAATAGTTGTGCAGGTCCATGACAACATATGAAGTTGAGGAACATGGGATATTCCAAAAACAAAAGACAAGAAGACAAAGGAAAACCTTAAGTAGATCCTGGCAGGGTTGTGATAATAAAGGGCACAACATAATTGGAGATGTTACAAAATGTTTACCACAAAGTTAAACACCATCAAAGCCAAAGACAGAGGCATCCTCTGAAGTTGCAATAAAGTGAGGTGAAGACTCAGCAGAATTACCATATGCCAATAGCAATTTTAGCATGCCTGCAAAGCACATCTTTTAGATAATTTCCAATACACATGTCCAACTTCTAATGTTATGTCCAACTGCATTATCTTTGATCCATTAATTCTGGCAATGCTTACTCTCAGTTGAAACATCAACCACAGCAACTGCAACTGTTTCGTGCTGAAAGCACACCATGGCTTACATAGTGACAGATTGAACAAAACCTTTCAAGCCAAAAAGCAGTTAAAACAGAACAAGTACATTGAATAACGGCAGGATATTTCTCCCAAGGGGGGGCACACCGAGAGTGCAAGCGAGTGAGAGACAGACAGACAGACAGAGAGAGGGGGTAGGGAGAGAGAGAGAAAGAGAGAGAGAGAGAGAGAAAGAGACACTTAAGGTAGATGTAGCAGATACAGTTAAATTCCTGGTGCGTGGGATATTGACTCATGGCAGAATATAAATGACATGGTCAGTAATTACTAGTCTGTGGGTAGAAATGCTTTGAGTATATAGCCTATGGATTTATTTTAAATGTTTTGTGATTTACATTTATATTCACTAGTGCAAACATGCTATTTCTGTAGTATAGAAAACCCGTAGCCCAATGACATGCACGCAGGTAGGCCTTCTTTAAAAATAGGATGCTAAGGAAAAATATCATCCCACCATTCAAAATTAATACTGAATATTATATTACATTATAATTAATGTATAGTGAGCAGAATTTAAGCATGTGATATTTTTTATACATAAACAACATAAACATGTAGCTTCTCTAGCAAGCTTTTTGCTGTAAACAAATTCAACCGCAGCGCACTCAGGTCACGTGAATGAATAGGCACCGTTGCTAATCTGTTTCAGAAAAGTTTTCGTTTACACTAACCCGTATATACGGTCAAGAGCATGCCAAACCTGTAGGTGGCAGTGTAACGAGAAGCTCAAGCCCACGTTAGCCAATCAGAATCCCGAAAATAGCAACAACAGCAACAAATCACTTCCTTTTTCTCTTTTGAACAGGCATTACTGTTTATGGGGGTTTTTTCTCATCTGTCTTTTTATCTATCCTCCCTCCCTTCCTTCCTTCATGGTTTTTCAAAATAACCATGTACGTGTCAAACGGGGTCAAAGTTATTAGGGAAGTGTGGTGTAAGTTTGCATTAATTTGTGCGTAGTGCCGGTGTCATTAATTTATTTTACATGTCTTACAACATAAATAAATGCATTCATAGTGAAGTCAGATATGAGCATACAAAGACGCTTAGAACTCATGTTAAGCCTATAGATGCGCACTAAATGCGAATGCGCGATTTGATGCAAGCAAAAGTATCGACTGTTACTAACAAAGGTATTATAGCAATATTATAAATGTGGCGACGGAATGGCCTAGAACTTGGGTACAGCCTAGCCTTTGCACTTGCGGTGATAACCAAAACTAATGTGAATCACGGACTATCCTACAACCAAAGAAAGTAAAGGAGATTATTTTTACCTGCGTTAGCCAAATAAAGGACGGGACTGCACCCTTCACAAACCGTAAAAATTAAGTTTATTAGACAGTTTATTTGACAGTTCACTATAAGTCCACACAAACAATTCTGGTTTCCTTGCACTAGCCATTTCGTCGTAGCCTATTCTGTCTGTTTGTATAGCCTACAGCGCAAGATTTGGTCAATTTCTGTAAAGAAACAGTGCCACCTATAGGCCTGGGTAACGTGTTGAGTCGTGTTGAGATGGATCCGTTTGGACGCAAATATTCTTGATACGGTTCCAGGGAAGACGGAGGAAAAAAAGATCGGTTTGGTACGTGTGGACTAGGCCTTACTGATATATTCACACCTTTTCACATCTTGTCTTTCTTTGTTCACCTCTAGACAGAACATCTCACTTTGCTTGGGAGGCCTATAGCACACCATTATGTGTCAAGCCTAAAAGCAGGTCAAGGCACAAGGAGCCGTCTTTGTTGAAATATGTCTTTTCAGATGTCAGTTGTCTCTTGGTATGAAAAGATGACACCTTCAATTTGTTCACTCTCGTCACCCCATCTTCATCCTGAGTGACAGGTGCAATCTGCTGGTTTTACGCTGGAGCTCCAGCTCTAATATCTCTGCTTTAAGCAGACGGCGTTTCCTAAGTAAAAGAAAGAACAGCACTGACAAAAGCTTTGGCCTTAAATATCACCAGCAGAGGCATCTAGTTTCTCCTAGTTCTTGTCTGTTTCAATCTTTCAGGAAGAAGGCAGTGAAATGGATAACTTTGTTAAGTGCTCTGTTTTGTGGAATAACAGTTTTCAGAGGAATATGTTCTTTAATTTAACTTTATACATGAATAATTATATCTTTCTATGAAGTGCTCTTGGTTAAGTAAACAGTTACACTACCGTTAAGAAGTTTGGAGTCACTAGAAATGACCTTGATTTCATCATTATTGTTGTAAATTACTGTTGTAGAAAAAAATGGCTGATCTTTAATGCAACATTTACATAAGTATACAGATGCCCTAGCCTTTCTGGGTCTGGGAACTTACCATTGGCACTGCTCAATCCGAGGGGCGGGATAAACGGTTGTCTTTCAAATTTCCTCTGCACGCAATAGAATAGCGCTACAACTCATATGAGGCCCATGCGTTTTCCCACCAGCTGAGCTAGTTGGCTAGTTGATCAAACTTTTGCTAATTTAAAAAAAGCTTATCTCGAGTCGCGATTCAAAGACCGCTGTTCGCCAGCAGCAGATTCGGAGTGGCCTAGAGAGACAGGGGGGGTGGGGTGGGCGGGTGGCATGGTGATGGCAGTCGGGCAGGGATAGAAAGTGCCATTGGGAGTGGAAAGGAGCCAAGACTGACCTATTTAGTAACAAAGTATCAAAGCTTAGTCTAGAGTGCAGATGGTTTGGTTTACATATTGTTTACATGATCATATACATACATTACATAATCATCTTGAATTTCCCCTGGGGATCAATAAAGTATCTATCTATCTATCTATATGGAGCCATGGTCATACAGCCACACAAAGGCATAGTCAGAAAGCAGACCAGACATGCAAATGTTGCACACCCAAGTTATATTAGAATATTTGTTATACTTAGGCCACAATATCTGCACTTAGTTTTTATACCAAAATGCACACATTTGTGTTCATATTACTACAGTTATGGTTGTAATTTATTCAAACCTCAATGGCATTAAAAAGAAAACATAAATAATCATGTTACCCCATGTGTTTGTGAATTTGCACATATAATAGAATGGCAGGGACTGTTTTTGCCCCCCATGCACATTTGGTCCCCCCCCCCCAATGTAGACCCCATGGCTACGGCCTTGCTTCCACCCGCATAAGAGGGAGTGACAGTTGGCAGAGCGATGTTGCCAGCATTAAATATTCCACCCAAACACATGATTCATGTAGGCTGTGTGAAGCGTACTAGAGAGGACTAATCTGCTAATCTGTTTCACAATATAACAATATACTAGAGAGCGAACTTGAGGAAGCAACTGCAGAACACATTGTTCACTCTTAATAAAACAATTCCTAATATTAGACCAGTGTGTGGTGATAGTCTTTATTTCTTAAAAGTCTGATATTCCTGCACCATCACCAGCACCTGGGCTCTGAAAACGGACAGTGCACAGGGATTTGATCTTTTTAACAATATACTACTTACTCTGTGTCCTATATCTTGAGTTATATCCACTCATGTGGGCAATATGTGTGAGAAAAAACATATTTACTGTTCAACAGTGAGCATATGTTGTCTTTAAATGTTTGGCTAAGAGTTGCTTGGGCATACATCTTTTGTGCCATTGTAAACCTTTGTCCAATTTAATGTGATCAACACTAGGCCATGCAGGATCTTAAAAGTCAATTCTGTAATTTACTGGAAGCCAGTTCAGAGACTTTGTATTGGAGTAATGTGGTCAGTTCTTTATATTGGAGTAATGTGGTCAGTTCTTTTAGTTTTCGTGAGAAACCTACAGTAGCTGAATTTTGTACCACCTGAAGCTGTTTGATGGTCTTTTTAGGAAGGCTTGTGAAAAGCCCACTGAAGTAATCAACCTTGCAAGTAATCAAAAGCAGGTATGAGTTTTTCTAAATCATGTTTTGACATAAGACCTCTGAGTTTGGCAATGTTTTTGAGGTGGGGAACAAGCTGATTTAGCTATTGCTTTCATGCGTCTGTAGATCACTGTCAAATATAAGTCACCAAGATGTTCAACAGTATCCTTTGCTTTAAGCCCTTTTGTGTCAAAAGTGGTGGCAATCTCAAGTTTGTCCTCCTTATTGGTCACTACCAGTACTAAATTAAGAAATGCTATTTACAATTTTCTCATAAATGATTCAGTCCAAATGAGACTGGAATGCGTCACAGAATTGCCTAATGATTAATACTACAGACCAGTCATTAATACTGACAATATGAAATCTGTAGTCACTTTAAAAGGTTGTACAAATATCTGCTCCTGAAAATCCATCTTACTCCAACGATACATTTTGATTACCACATGTCCCTGATTTGTGTTAGATGCTGCAAAGAAGATTATTGTTTCCAACCCACCGTGTGGATTTCCTGACCTCCAAAGTAACACATTCTGTAGAGCAGACTCACCATTTGGCTAATTAGTACATCAGCACAATTACATGGATTGCTGTCATAAGTATGCCTGTGGCTTTGGACTCACAGAGGACAATATTTGAATTTTTGTAACAGATTGAGCTGATGGAGGATTGCCTAAATCGTAATGAGAAATATCATCTCAACTCAGCATGACACAAAAGGAAACGTGGAGAAAGCCCAGCCATGGGGAGATCATTTATGTGCTCAGAGCATGGACGTGTTAGGTCATATTGTCATGGTCATCAGGTCATTGCATCAGCATTTCAAAGCCAGGCTGTTTGTTTCTGTTCAGACAATTTCAGTTCTCAACATAAATATTAGGATATATCCTTCTGTTGTGTCCCTATAATACCTCAGATGTCAAACACTTTTAGTGCCATGGGGATAAGATCATTTTTTGGGGATTTGTAAACATAAACAGAGGTATGACAAGGGGACAAACAAATCCCCCAGGCTTATCAGACACATAAGCACCATTACATAACAGGCAACATGTGGACAACAAAAGAAGACATAAGAAAACCTCTCACAGAAGTTCAGGATAGAAAGTATAAGTATATATACTCTTTTGATCCCGTGAGGGAAATTTGGTCTCTGCATTTATCCCAATCCGTGAATTAGTGTAACAAGTTAAGAAGAATGATGTAGAACATTCATATTCACATACTACTATCTGAAGAGTGTTACCATGGCAATATATTATTCTACAACACACACACATTCTATGTTTAGCATAGAACTAAAACTGAATGAATCACTGAATGATGCCTTATGCTTGCAAACTGTAAATATGTGTACTGAGGTTCTCTTCACCCTCTTTCAGCTCTCTCCGTAGATGTAGGGTTTTAGGGTTTTCTTTCCCTCATGGGATCAAAAGAGTATATATACTTATACTTATTCAATTTATTTATTTATTTTGTGTCTTTTTTTTCTTCTTAACTGGATTGAGCTACCTCTGTAACAAAAATTACCACCAACATGTGTGACTAGGGATGTAACGGTATGAAAATGTAACCTCATGGTTATAGTGACCAAAATGATCACGGTTTTCGGTATTATCACGGTATTTTTAAAAGTGTGTTCAATATGTTCAGAAAGCACTGATAGGCCTACACAAGCTGAAATAGTTTCAAAAAGTGTCCTGATCATGTTTAATTGGCTATGTGCTTATAGCTTATCTTACCCTAACATTACTTGGAGGCAGTGGCGCAAAAAGTGGGTATGCGCTATATGCGGCGCATAGGGGCGCAGAACCATGGGGGCGCCAAAGTGATGGTAAAAATAATAATAATAATAATATATTTGGTGTATTCTATATGTAGCTACTGTTGTACGTTTCTAAATCATTTCTGCATTTCCTCGATGTTAAATAACATTTTAGAGGACTAACAGGCTAGAGTAGCTAGGCGCCCTATCTCATAAGATTCTATCATAGAATTTTGACATAGAAGAGGGAGTGGGGGCGCCGTGAGCGCTGAGTGAGCAGGTACGAGTAGTGAGTTTTGTCTATGGAAAAAGATGGATGAAGCAAAAAAGCTGTCGGGGGCTAAAATAGAAAAAGAAAGAGGGAAAATGAGATGGCATGTCAAGGGATGCTACAGTAGTTAAATAAGTGAATGGTGAAAAACAACAGGTAGGATTTAAAGTGAGACGTCTGTGCTTGGAAGCACACGTTTCATGTTCATGCTATTCATGTTACCAGACTAACTAGCGTTTGCTAAGCATATGCAGATTGAAACAGCCTATATTCCATTCATAGCTAGGTGGCTACCATGCTCATACGGCACTTTTAATGGCAAACTGCACACAGAAATGTCACACTAGCAACAACTCATTACATGATTACATTTCCTAACAAGACTCCTTGTAATAACTTAATATTGTGCTGTCAATGTGGCGCAAACAAAGGTTAGAGTTGGATCAGCCTTATCCGGCTTTGTGAGCTGCCAAAAGGAAGTTATGAGAACCGTTTAGACTCTCTTAAAGTGACAATGCGACATTTAACAATACTTCAAGTTCAAATCGGCAGAATTTCTTAAAAAATAATAATATGTAATACATTATTGGCTTTTTGTTTTACTTTAGTTGGAGGGGGGGGCGCCGATTTGTTGTTGCATACCCCTCAAAAAATGGGTAGTTGCGCCCCTGCTTGGAGGTTGCTATTACTGCTATTTGGATCCAATCAGTGAGACCAGGCTTGGAATTTCACCATTCTGGGGGCAAGGCCACTTGGCCTTCAGTTGGGCATATTTGGTGGAGGGCACAAAGGCCACATGTTAGGGCACCAAGGCCAAAGTTAACTATACAGTAGTAGGCTATAAAAATGATCAAAGTTGTATAGCCTATTCACTGCAGTAGACCTGCATCACTGTATGAAACATTACAAAAACATGAAACATGACATATGACATAGAACTGCAAATCATCTGATCATCTAATATTTACAGATATCTAGGCTATATTTAACATTTATTTTATATTTGGCCTGTTATGAAATCATGTAGGCCTATTGAACAATTTAAGCACAGTTCAGCTTTAAGAAACTCAAATAGCCTAGATGCATGCTTAGCATTTTGTGATCTACTTTCACAAACTCTTAGCGATATTTGTAACATTTATTTTGTATTTGGACCGTTATGAAATCATGTGGAACCATTTAAACACATTGTAAAACTTAAAGCCCAAATTTGGAGACATCCATGCATGTCGAAATTTACTGCAAATTCAAAACTGGATTACTCTGGAACGGCTAACTGTACAGGGGACTGCTTTACACCTTTGTGTTCGGTAAGGTCTGCTGTTTATTCTGATATATGGTTTGTCATGTGTTAAACAAAAAGGTTCGTGAAGTATTGCACCGAGAGGAATGGGTAGGGAGATGGACGCAAAACCTTCCGTAGAATTTATGATTAAATCGAATTATATTATTTACTTTCTCGCGAACCGTTCACCACAGCAATTCGCGGCTAACATCGTTTAAAAGCTGAGAAAAAGCTCTTCCATGTGATACTGTGATGTCTGTGTGATGAGTAGGCTACTTCGCGAGTAGTTCAACTGAGAAGAATGGGTGAATTTAGACGCACTTTCTTTCTTGCGCTGTCACTTTCTCCACTGCGTAAAAGACTAAATTAATTTGCGCTGTGAATATTTTGACAGGCCATAGGCAAAATAAAAATCGCTATTAGTAGGACGCAAAGCAGAATATTGAAAGAAGGGCACCAAGGCCACCGTGGCCTGTAAACCTCTGATTTCCAAAGGGCAAGGGGCAACGACGTAACCGCCGTGAAATTCCTACCCTGAGTGAGACCAAATTAAGTGTTCAAAATAAAACTGTAGGCTACTGTGTTCTTCTGATAACGTGAGTGGAATGGATTTAATGTGGACGCGAACATAAAAAGACGCAGTGGCTAAATGATACAGTGCAAGTTTTGCGGTGAAAATGTTCCGCCTTTTAAAATCAGTTGTAGCCTAATCCAAATAGCATTTAAAACCATCCATTAGACAACAGAATCAGTAGGGTACCAATTTTGCTTCATTGTACCAGGCCTAGGCTACTGTATGTCAAAAGCAGGCTCGGATGAAGCTGGGAAGGATTAAACACACGGTTTCAACACCGTGGTAATCAACCGTTATAATTATGATATTTCAAAAGAAAACGGTAATTGTTATCGTCAACATTTTTATCACGGTTTATCATTATACCGGTAATTGTTACATCCCTATGTGTGACAATAATGAATATCTATCTATCTATCTTATATACTTCATGGTGGGGTTAGGCTACAGACTTCACTCACCTTACTGATAGCAACGTCAGGGGGGAAGAGGATGAGAGAGGAGGGGGGTGGTGTGGTCCCTATCCACACACACACACACACACATACACACACCACACACACACACACACACACACACACATCACAAGGTCACAAGCTGACTCCCACAGCATGCACACTGGGGGTGTTACAGCATGAATGACCCAGGAACTTGGCTGAATAACACTTCTGGAACTTCTTCAAATCTGGGCATGAAAAGCAAAGACTTTAGATGTCACTGAGTTTCACTACTATGTTTTTGCCTCCAATTTCTCTACACGATATCTTGTTGAAACCAGATGGCTCAATTAATTTAGTGTTTGTGCCACCTGGCTGGAAATGGGAATGGTAATAGCTAAACACACAATATAAAATTAAAAATGTGTGTGCCGAAACAGACAAGACAACAGCTAGTAGGGGATAAAGCGAAATATTTGGTTTTCTGAGTAAATACTCTGATTTTACTGCTTGTATCATTAACCCACATCTTTGATATTACAGTCTTTTTAATCATCTCTCCATCAATCATTTATTCAGTGGTAGAAGACATCATCTGATTAATGAAAGTAGGGCACCCTGCTGTGAAGGTGCCACCCACTGATCATGGAAAGCAGGACCCTGCCGTCCCTTGCCGGACC
Organism: Alosa sapidissima; assembly: GCF_018492685.1. Lineage (NCBI taxonomy): Eukaryota > Metazoa > Chordata > Actinopteri > Clupeiformes > Clupeidae > Alosa > Alosa sapidissima. The sequence goes on along the minus strand of NC_055962.1, from coordinate 35,334,423 downwards.
ATAACTCAGTTTGACTGTTTCTCATGTCCGGACAGCACGTTAAATAACCAGCGGGGACACCAGCCAAAGTGCGACAATTTAGCACGACTCTTGACAGGACACATCATCATCTCACAGCAGGGTAGGGGGGAGAGTTCCTCTCTCAGTACGGGTGCTTGGGGGCAGGATGGTAGAAACATGTTTGGTTTAACAGGAGAGGTGATATCTCTGCTGCCTTGTGCTGCCACTGGCAAAGGGACAAATACAGTCCAGTACAAATCAAATTACTGCAGTCATTATGTCAGTGGATTCTAAATTACTCTGCACTAAACTTGTTGGATGTGAAAGAATGCCTATAGCTTAAAGTAAACAGGATCTCAGAAGATTAGAGTGGTAGACTCAAAGAACTTAGTGGCAGTAAATAATACAACCCAGTGATATTCTGTTGAAAAGACTCACTTTTTAGATATAGACCATTTTGGTGTCAGTTTTTAGATTCCAGTCCACCCTCAATGATTTCTCATCTTGTATGAAGGGACCTTCAAAAAGATCTCAAAAGGACCCTTTATGTTGAAGTTTTTTTTAAATGAAGATGAGACAAAAAGCCCAACAAATTGACTGAGTACATCCTCCCTTTTCGAAGAATTTATAAAACTGTCATAAGGGAGACGCTATAGAGCTGCTACAGCAACTAAGAACATAAAGACCTAAGGCGTATGTTTATGCTGGATTTTACAACGGCATCGAACGCAATTCAGCCAATCACATTCAAGGACCGGAACTATCCGTTTTAGAAAGACCTAATAAATGTGCAGTGATAATACATATATTAGTAATGTATTAATGGTTGGCATGTGTTTCTAAACTTAAATGTTACCCATTTTTTTTACAAGTCAAATTAAGGGTCTTCTCTACAAGGGTCATTTTTGTTCTTCAGACTTCCTTATCACTTTACGTAGGGCGTGCTGGCCACTGCAGTGTGGAATTGAGGTGGTGATAGTGGACGCATCAGTGAGCAGACTGCTGTGTGTTTTCACCTGCATGACTCATCCTGAGCAGTGAAGAGTAAAATTGATGTAGGCAGAAGACACAGGATGCAGCACAGTTTATTTGGCTTTTCTTCTCCAATTAGCATCGCTTGAAATAAGTAATACATATTTCTATGGTGTAATTTATGGTTTTCATTTCATTATTGCAGCATATTAGGATGAGGTTTAGAGAGTTGTTTACGACAGAAAATGATCTCCACAAACTCTCAACCTTTCACACCAAAAGCCTACAGAAAATACTGAGAATATTCTGGCCCAAAAACCATATCCAACCAACATCTTCTTAGCCTGTGTAAACAGAAAAACATGTCTACCATCCTTATGAGAAGTCGGTGGAAATGGATTAGGCATGTCATCCGTAGAGAGCTGGATAACATCACCTGAACTGCCCTTCACTGGACAAACATCCTATTTGCAATAATTATGAAATAACAGTGAATATACATTGCTTTAAATGCAGCCACAGTTGTTCTCTTTCTCTCGAGTTCCCTCTCTCGATATCACACTCAGAAGGAAGGAGCTGCTTGGAAAACAGAAGCTGGCCCAGAACAGACAGGAGCGGAAATGCTTTGTTGCTACCCTACACCAGCCGGCATCGCTGGCAGTAAGGAAGTAAGCAGACCTGTTCAAATGAACCAGTTATGATGGCACAGAAGCACTTGTTCCTGAATAACAAGTCTGGCTTGACAGCAGTGATCTCTGCCCCATGTTACACTGAGGTGTGTGTGTGTGTGTGTGTGTGTGTGTGTGTGTTGATACAGTATAAATGCTTTAGCAATGATTACATATCATTTGATGAGTTCTCCTGGCATAATGTTATTTACCCACTTACTTGTGGGCTTTGTTTGCAAATTAAATTTGATCTCCACAGGGACAAAGAGTTTTAAGGCCAGAGGGCTTACCTTCTATTATTTGCTCATTAGATAGCAATGACAAAGGACTAAACAGTTGCTCTTGCATTTTCATGAGCCTGATCCTTAAGGCTAATGGATCATTTACGAAACCACTAACTGACAGCTAGTTGGGAAGGGAATGACAAATGCCAATACAAATAAGTCTATCTGTCTATCTTCCTGGCCTTTCGTGGGGCGTGGAGAACATCTTCCCGTCAGTTGTGTGTGCATATTTGCTGAGCTTTTCCGAGTGACCATGGGGATCGCACACGCCCAGACCAGTAAAACAGCAATGATGACTTTGCAAATGCAATTTCCTCTCATTTATCTTGTGGCCTCTATGGGTCACCTTGCATACATCAGCGTAATGACTGCACCAGCACAATGAATGTTCCCGCAACACCGCAGTCCACTCGTGCAGCTGCCAGATAAATGGCCGCGTTTGATGAGCGGGAACATCAAAGCTTAAGATGGCGGTGCCGTGCACATCGTCTGCTGAGACAAGAGGGGGGTCACATTTATCATTTCGCTCCGGGACCTCATTACCACCAGAGTAATTACTTAAGCCGTGAACATGCACTCACACATATGGACAAGGCTGCTGAAGATGGCGTTCCTGTGTGTGGTTCACAATCTTTCTGAACCAAGCTCAGGGTACTGAATCATTTTGTGCCTTTTATGTCATCTCTGCTGTCTGTTATCAACTGCTGCCTCTGAAGATGCTTTGTGTGGCTGTAAGGAATGTGCTGCACTTCCAATAAAAGTCGAAAAGTCACAATAAGTGACGTCTTTCACAAGACGTCGCTCATACCACTTCTTCAGGGTCAATTGAAAAAGTTAGATTATGTCAATCACAGGTACCGTCCTTGAGTCTGGGAGCCCTTCAACAAAACTCTCTATAATACACTAGTGCACTACCCAATCTAGAGGAAAATACATCAGGAGAGGAAAGTCCAGAGTAAAGAAAATCACCAGAGATTCCAGTCACCCCAACAACTGCCTCTTCTCTGTCCTACGCTCTGGGAAACGTTATAGATAGATAGATAGATAGATAGATGGATAGATAGATACTTTATTGATCCCTAGGGGAAATTCAAGGCTGCCTGAGGGTCAACACAGAGAGAATGCGGAAACGTTTTTATCCCCGAGCTGTCCAGATACTAAATAAAGACTGTAGCAGGAGCACAAGCACGTTGGAAACACCTCATGCACTTTAGACATTTCTTATTCTTCTATTCTTCTATTCTATTATGGCAGCCGTGGCCGACTGGTTAGCACTTCTGACTTGTAGCCGGAGGGTTGCCGGTTCAAACCCCGACCAGTAGGCACGGCTGAAGTGCCCTTGAGCAAGGCACCTAACCCCTCACTGCTCCACTGTTGATGCAGGCAGCTCACTGCGCCGGGATTAGTGTGTGCTTCACCTCACTGTGTGTACACTGTGTGCTGTGTGTGTTTCACTAATTCACAGATTGGGATAAATGCAGAGACCAAATTTCCCTCACGGGATCAAAAGAGTATATATACTTATATATTTATTTCCTTATTTATTTACACATTGCACAGCCATGGAGACAGTGGACAAAGCATTTCACTACATATACTCTGTATAATTGTATGTGACAAATACATTTGAATTGAAATTGAAATTGAATTAAAATGAAATTGAAATTGAATACATAGCCAAGATACCACCCTCTGTGGATCCTTTGTTCATAAAGAAATAAGACTGTTTTGCTAAGTTCTTATTTTTATCACCAAAGCAACTTCTGCTCTTAAGGCATTATAAACACATCTCTTAATTTCCTGCTACGTCAAATTAAACATCTAATAAGCCCCCCCACACAGTTTACCACAGTTTATGGTCAATAAAAGTGTATGATGTAGTGTCAAAACAAAGCACACTGCCATACTGGGTCATGGCTGATGTGTGTGTATAGCCTACATGTAGTGTGTGTATAGGGCATACCAGGTCTGCTCTCAGAGGAAGCCTAGAGTGTCTTGCTTGTCAGTGTCATTCTCCGGCTGACAGCTCTGTAAATAAACAGATGAGTGGTGTACTTACTGTCGCTTCATCTCACTCTTACATGGAGAATGAAGTCAAATAAGTCTGACTGAGCAGGCTCTGATGGCAACAAAGCATTCAGGCCGAAGTCTGGCCTCGTCCTCGATCTCGTCACAGCCTTCACAAGTCTTCACAAGAGGGGGACATGGCAGAGCTGAGGCGCGTGCAAGGGGAACTCAAAGTTAAGCTGAAGGAGGCTACGAAGGACTACAGAAGGAAGGTGGAACAGAAGTTGCAGGAAAACAACATGAAGGAGGCATGGGACGGCATGAAGACTATCACTGGCCTGAAGAAGAGCAGCAGATCTGTTGAGGGGGACCTGGACAGGGCGAACGGGCTGAACCACTTCTACAACAGGTTTGACTGCCCTGCTCCAGCTCCAATGGCAGTGGTCTGTCCACCATCCCCGGATGACTCAGACACTGCTCTTGTTTGCATGCCTGCCCTACCCCCACCTCCCAGTCTCCTAGTTCCAGCTCTGCATCCCGGTGACACCCAACGACCTGAGCCACCATCACCTCACGCCCTGCCCCCGCCTGACGCCTCCTTGCCTGTGCCTGTTGAGGTGTCCACGACCATGGCAGCCTTGACAGGGACATCAAGGAGGTGGTCATTACCCAACCCCCCCCCCCCCCCCACCCATACCAGTGCAACACTCACCTCCACCATCCTGCTGTCTATTCCCCCACCATCACTGGATATTGCACCCCTTCCCCACATGGCGATCACGCACAATGAGGTGACAACGACTTCAGTCAACAGCTATCAGACACACAGATCCCGGATGCACCCCTCACAGATCCCAGATACACACAGATCCCAGATGCAGCCCCCCTCCCATCATCACAGCAGATCAAGTAAGAGTTCAACTAAAGAAACTTCGCCCCAAGAAGGCAGCCGGGCCTGACAGACTGTGTCCAGGGCTACTCAAGGCCTGTGCTGCTGAACTGGGGGAGCCACTGAAGCACATCTTCAACTTGAGTCTATGTCTCGGACAAGTTCCAACACTGTAGAAGCCATGACACTCACTCACACAGAGCACCTTATTTTACTATGCACAGAGAATCACAGGCTCATTCCCTGCCTTAGCCATTGCAAGCGCCTCTTGGATACTGTTTTTAGAATTGATTTAGATTAAGTGTTATTTAGTATAATTTGTATTTTAGTATATTCTTTATCTTCTACTGTCCTTAGTGCTTAGTTGTGTTTTTTATATTATATATTTTTAATTACTTTTTTCTGCTGTTTAGTGAATGTGTGTGTGATGTCTGTATGCTACTGAGACCTTGAATTTTCCCTTGGGGATCAATAAAGTATCTATCTATCTATCTATCTATCTATCTATCTATCTCTGACTAAATAAATGTCCACATGCGCTCAGAAAAAGGAAATAAAAACTATGATAGCCCCAGGCTTTGTAAACAGTCATAAAATGAGTGGTTTGAATCATAACCACCATTGCAAGCTCCATGATTACACTCTTGCACTCAAGGTGAATTAATGTAATAAACGTTATATTAAATGTAAGTAGGAGGGTGGTCAGGTATGAATCAGTCAATCGTGTCAAATTAATGCAATTAAAAAGTTGACAAGCGCAAAATATCCATGAATGACGCTTCAACGACTACTCTCGATCTGTCGTTCGAAACACCAAACTTTTTGTAATTGATCATTGGAACTATTCTTTCCAGAAACACCAAATCCATGAACAATGGTTCTTACTACCAAGATTGCAGTGGAGGTTAGCTAATGACCTTTCTAAAAACGCACCCATGGACATGTTAGTCATATTCCCTGGCCTAATCAACACATGTTGGGGCTTATGCTTATGTCTACAGGAAAACTGAGCAAAGATGGTGTATTTCATTGGCTGCTCAACCAATACTAGAACACCTTCACCATGTCTTCCATTTTTGGTCAAATTTCTTTCTGGGGTCAATTCTTTTTGTATTCAACAAACAACAAGAATGACGGAATAGTTGCTGTAAAGGCCAGTAGTAATAGTTAAGCTGCAACAGTGGTGAACAGAAGTGAAGTGGACATTTAATGGATACAGAAAACCACCAGTAACATTCTGCAGACATATATATCAATGCTCAGACTTACCATTGGATTTATCTTTATTGTTTTCCTTGTGAAACTAAGATAAAATGCCAAAAGATGGTTTGTTTTACCTTTTTTACGCATCTTTACCAGGGGTGCCAATAAGCGCGCTGTAATGTAGTAAAGATATTAGTTTGTGTGACTGGCTAGCTACTGTACTGATATCCTTTTATGGTGTTCGGTGTGTTTGAATATTCTGAGTTGCTAAACAAAACAAAGCCATTAACTGCTTAAAACAACGGATGTTTGAGTGATTAATTCATATTATACAGTATGTAAAATAAACATCCTGTTTGTGATAATTATGAAATAACAGTGGATATACATGGCTTGAAATGCAGCCACAGATATCACACTCAGGACTTAGAAGGGAGGAGCTGCTTCAGTGAGTGGAAAACATGCAACACGAACGGTAATGAATGTCAAAGGCCACAAGGATTTTACATGGTGGGAAGTCCTCGGTGCTTAACATGATTTACAGTATAGTGTTTACCTTTGTCTTCCATTACATGGTTCATTATGAGGTCTTGAGGTCGCCCGTCAAAATCAGAGCCTCCAGATCTCCACTCCATTCAGGACCTCCGCTGGCCGCGACCCAATGAACACACAGAAAACCTTCCCGTACTGGTCTGACAGCTATATGCATGCACAAAAAGAAAATACAGTGTGTGTATGTACACACATACATCTCTCATAAAGATGTTCACTTTCATAACTATTTTTTAATAACTGTACTGTGTACAGACAAATACATCACATGTTCTACATTCACCTGTTTAAATAATGTATGTAGGCTATATTAATTTGTATATGAATATAATTTGTATATACACATATGCCTTCAAGTCCTGAGTAGGAGGAAGAGCAGACATCCACAGAACCCCAGGCAGAGTCACAAAAGCTCACATGATGGCTGCTTCTCGACGAGCCCTTTTAACTTTAAGGATGGAGATAGACCAGTGCATGCCCAGTCCGCTTATTTCTTCATATGTCTGCGTGTGTGTTTTTGACAGAGAGAAAGAGAGACAGAAATAAAAAGTTGTGTGTGTGTGTGTGTCTGTGTGTGAACAAAAAAAAGAGAGAAATGGTGAGCTGTGTGTGAAGGTGTTGCAAAATCTGTTGCATAAATGTCAGTATAATTAAATGTTTGTGTCCATCATAATGATACCTTGTTTTGGCTACAACATGTTTTTAAGCTAACAATTAAAACAGTCCTGATAGAATTTTGATTTACAATCCTTAACAAAATAATAAAACAGAGCAAAAAAAAAGTTTCTACTCAGGATTCCACTTTGGTCACTGCCGAGTGCAAACAGAAACAGTACTGTGTGAGTCATGACACAACAAAGTCCATGGCTGTCCTGCACAGAACTGTCCTTAACAAAAGTTGTCGCATGTATTCAACTTGAGTGGAGGTTGCAGAACTGCCGAGGATGGCACACGTGAGCTGGGATGTGAACTGAGCTGCCAGGTTGGGGGGTGTATCAGCGCCTCTTCCTATGCAGTAGTGACAGCTCTAAGCTCACTGGAGAGGGAGCCTTGAGGAGAACCTGGGAGAAAACTTTCGCAGAGGTGTCACACATGACCATCGGTGTTGTCCTTATGGTGCTTGAAGCCAATGGCCTGTCAGAAAGTAGATGGAGCTGGAGGGTTAACAGGTGCATTGGGCAAGGGCAATGATCCAAGGCAGCTCTACTGACTTTACTTTTACGGAAAAAAAGTAAAAATAATATTTATGAAAATTCATTAAAATTGAGGAGGGTTTTGAAAACAAACTCTTCAAATGTATTCAGTGAGTAAAAATTCTTAATGCAGAAATATATGTGCCACAATTATTGGTGCTCCTAGAAAAGCATATAAACAAAATGTAACTGAAGCATATTTTCTATTTATATTTAACTTAATCAGAGTGTTTTTCAATTTTCAAGTGGAAATCCATGACTTGCAGTTTCACAAATAAGGTGACACAAAGGACAAATACGTTATTCATTATTCAACAATTTATTTAAGGGGAAAGTGTGTTGACCTCCATACTATTTATTTAAGGGGAAAGTGTGTTGACCTCCATACTATTTATTTAAGGGGAAAGTGTGTTGACCTCCATACTATTTATTTAAGGGGAAAGTGTGTTGACCTCCATACGTTAGGGAATGGCTATAAAAAATAGGTACTTGCCTGAACATGCACATCTACAGGTAAAGCAACAGTTAAGGTAACAAATCAACATCATCCTCACCACCAACACCATCTTCATCATCAACATCATCTTCATCACCAACATCATCCTCATCACCAACATCATCCTCACCACCATCTTCATCACCAACACCATCTTCATCACCAACATCATCCTCATCACCAACACCATGCTCATTACCATCACCATCTTCATTACCAACACCATCTTCATCACCAACACCATCCTCATCACCATCACCATCATCAACATCATCCTCACCACCATCACCATCTTCATCATCAACATCATCCTCATCACCATCACCATCTTCATCACCAACACCATCATCAACATCATCTTCATCACCAACATCATCCTCATCACCAACATCATCCTCATCACCAACACCATCTTCATCACCAACACCATCTTCATCACCAACATCATCCTCATCACCAACACCATCTTCATCACCAACACCATCTTCATCACCAACACCATCTTCATCACCAACACCATGCTCATTACCATTATCATCTTCATCACCAACATCATCCTCATCACCAACATCATCCTCACCACCATCATCATCCTCATCACCAACACCATGCTCATTACCATCATCATCCTCATCACCAACATCATCCTCACCACCATTTTGTCGATGAACATGTTAAGGACAGGTGTGGTTCCTAGTCATCCAGGTTATGCACTCCAGTTGACCAGTTCTAATAAAAATAAAAATCAGAGAAAACTTTTCACAGCACATTATTAACTATGACTAAAGCATGTTAGCAAGTTTCTAGCATTGCCAAGAAGGCCCTGGGTGGTGTTTTCCAGGTTTTACATACCTTTTGGAAAGAGCACACTAGTTTTAGACCTAAACTCTGTAGTACTGGTTGTTGCTTAAAGAAGTTCAAATCAATTGGAACAACTTGCCTGGACAAGGACTCATGTTTATTTTACACACACACACACACACACATACACACACACATACACACACACACTGATGAGGATGTAAGAGAGGGCAATTCTTGCTTTACTACTCTTTACTGGAGTGTTCCAGATAGCCTCTGTGGAAAAGGCCATGTTATATCTCCAAACACACACACACACACACACACACACACACACACACACACACACTGATGAGGATGTAAGAGAGGGCAATTCTTGCTTTACTACTCTTTACTGGAGTGTTCCAGATAGCCTCTGTGGAAAAGGCCATGTTATATCTCCAAACACACACACACACACACACACACACACACACACACTGATGAGGATTTAAGAGAGGGCAATTCTTGCTTTACCATGTTATATCTCCAAACATTTGACATTTACTGCTGACTTCCTCTTTCCCTTTCTTCATATGTGATATTTATTTCATGCAAGTAGGCTACTGTATATAGAGTGTGCTCTAGGCATCATAATACACTTTAAATACCACATGTAGCCTACAGCAAATGCATTTACAAATGAATATGGCCAGAATTAATAAATGAAATGTCTGGTGCTGTTTGGTGTATCCAGCTATTCAAGGTGTTATACAAAACAAGTATTAAATCACTCAACAACAGCAGAGTTCACCTCAGTGGAGCGAAGCAACAAAATGTTATGATTAGAATCAAACAAGGTAATTCCCAGAGCTGCTTTTCTAAGGGATGACCTCTGGCATGAAAGGCAAGTGTTTACATTTCAAGGATTCCTGGGTGAGCTGTCATGATTTTCATGTTTTTCATTTCATCATCATCATGTATGCATAGATATTTACACAGGTCACTCTGGTCACAACCCGGCTCCACCACTGCTCATCATTTATACACATGGTCAGCCTTCCTCCGCAACATGCTCTAATCTATTCAGGTTAGCGCGCTAGCTCTGTGCCGCTGGAGCAGCGGGCTTTGCTTCCTTTTGGGACTGAATGGGCGATTTGCATTCATTCGGTGTGCGTCTCTCCTTTCTAGCCTACATGCTCACGCTGCTCGCAGCGGCTACCTCTCAGACTATGTACAGATACAGATTTAATATTCATGTCTGTTCTTAGAAACAGGCACAGTCACTAAATCTAATTCCCGATATAATTTCTCGCAGTTGATTTCACTTACATGAAATGACAAATATCATCTGCATTAACACTTTTACAAACTGCATTACTCTTTTAACTCTGGGCGATGAAGGGGTTTCCTTCTACAGTAAGCTGTTGAATAAAAACATCAAGTACCAGTGATTCATATTGTAGTGGCCTTAAGGTGCAGTAAATGGCTGTATTGATTAAGTACCTCTGCACACGAAACTGTTGCACTGATTATGTGCCAGAGCTATTTTACCTTGCACTATACCTGCTATTTCTATCCCTTTGGACTATATTGGGCAGTCATTCTTGGCTCTAGTTACCCAATACATCAATGGCACTGGTCTTCAGTTGTAAAGATTATTTAGTTTACAGTCGGCTGCAGCTGTGGCCAGTACTTGTGGCCATGCTGTTCCAGACTGCTTGGGTAAAAGTCTCCACCAGAATGTCAAGGCATCAAGCCACAGTGAACCTTTTTATCTTTTCCTCTCTCTACAGAACACACAGGAGTTTGTCCTCAGCAATTGTGGGCAATTTGTTGTTTGAGGGTGGTGACTTTGTAAGGCCTGCTGCTTTTTAAGGGTTCCATCACATACCTCCATTCAGAGACAGCCTCAGCCAGTATCCTTAGGCAATATTCTCTCTTCTGAGCTGACAGAAACAGTTCTATTTGTGTTTATGAGGTGTGTCACCATCCCACAGTGACGCGCCAGACAAACGTGGGATCAAAAGTATCACCCTGGGACAAAAAAAAAGCACACAATGAAGAGTCTGGACTTCCTACAGCCTTGAGGCAACAGACCAGACGGAGTCTTCCAGCAGCCAAATGTGATGATGCATGGGAGTCAGCTTCCCTTAAAGGGCCCAGCATAGAACATTCATCACATGCTGCTTTCATGAGACTGACATGCGGAAGCCCAAGATTTGGAGTTGTGGTGAGGTGTGGTGTGTTGACGAAGACTGCTGTGTGTAATGCAGTGTTTAAACACACTCATTCACACACACGCACACACACGCACACACACACACACACACACACACACACACACACACACACACACACACACACACTGTCTCTCTCTCTCCATACTCTGTCCTCCTGACAGCTTATATTAGCATTCGTTCCTGACTGCCCAGGTTATATGTTTATGGTAATTGGAAGTGCAAAGCCCAGCTGTCTTTTTCAAGTTGGAAAAAAAAAGAGTCACAATAAACAGCCATGGCCATACCAATCTATTTGAGTGGCAGCTCTGCAAGACATAACACAGGTTAGAGGCAGCATGCAAGTAATCTCTCATCAACCCATTCACTAAACAGAAAACAAAAAAATATAACAAAGAAATAAAAAAACATACATACTTCATGTGTCTCAGTAACACAAGCAGACATTATTTTGAGGCATACTTGTTTCATGCGACCCATTCCAGCAGATATGTATGATTTTATGGCATATAATGGGAGTTGTGGAAGTGTGGCTTCTTATTTTTCATGCTAGTTACAGTAATGGTACATGTGCTCAATCTGCTTTTCTCAGCGCAGCAGGCTTGTGTCTTTTCAGGAAATAATAAGCTGATTATGCCATCGGCTCAGAAAAACAACATGGTAATGATCACTTCATCTTCAGCCTTCCACTGCCTGGGGATAGGAAAATGAACGCTTTGGCAAAGAGACACTTCTCATCGCTGCCTTTGTTTGTCCTCAAAGGATATTGTTGAAAACCTCAAATAATGCTCTGTTTAATAATCTGTATATGTGCCTGCACTGTATGAAATAAATAATGGTTCTCTGCAGCTGCAAATAATTAAGATCTCATGTGCAAATGCCTGTGGAAAGCACAAAAAATCCAAACAGTGTGCATCTGTCTGAGACTAACTGGATAGCAAACACATCAAGGTGAATATGTGAGTCAGCCCAGAAACACTCCACGGTGTCATCAGCACAACCAGATTCTCTGTCCAAGTGTCAACACATTTCTTGCAACATCATCACCTTGATCCTCCTGAATCTGGCACCTTTACCACAAATGATTTTAGCAGTTGGCTGTACCTGGGTGGTCAGAGCCAACTGTCATAATAATAAAGGGCTGACTGAAGAAGATAATTTAATAAATTTAACCCCCACAACAGATTTATGTCAATTCATGGGTACACTCTGTATTCATATACAGTAATGTCAAACAAATAATAGCTTGAAAAAGCTATGAGTTACTGCACTGAAATAATATCACAATAGCAGCAAGTGGAATCTGAAATATTCTAAGAATTCATTAAAATGTGTGAGGAAGTATTTTTTTTTAAACTTCTTTGTTGATAGTTAATAGAATATACTGTAGAGCTTTGAGCATTATGCATATAAAACATGCTCGATTTTTTAAGATGCAAGATTCAAATCAAATTGTAGTTGGCTGTTTCTAGGCAACCATGTCCAGATGATCAGATTCAATTAATCTGGAATGAGGTAAACACCTGTCATCCTATCATTACAGATGTGACAGAAATATAATTCACATCAAAACCTCCGCTGAATCCGCCATGACCTCAAATGACCTGATCTCTGAAAAAGATGGTCCCCATCTCTTTTCCATTCACAGCATTAATCACTTTGTAACACAGAGCCTGATTAACACCCAGCCGACTGTAATAGCAGCTTTGAGGCCTCACAGCGGAGAGCGCCAGTCAACCACATCAGGTTTCCCTGGCTGCCACAAATGGCCCATTTCCCTTCTCCTTTGCCACAGCACAATGCTGACTTTGAGAGGACAGGCGCTGCAGGAGGGAAGGCCTCTGCACTTCGTAATGTGGGGAATTGGCGAGCCTCTGGAATGAGGTCAGTCTGGCATGCTCTCAAGAGCGCATTTATTTGGCAGAGCCTCACCCTGGTGGTCCAGAACCCTTGCTGCAGCTCCCATAATGACCAACGCTGAGGTGTTCCACTTAGGACAGAGGGACGGACAGACGCCATTGTTAGTTCTGGTCATCGGCTCGGCTCATCACAGAGTGACCCCTCTCTGTCGGAGCTGACCTTCTGCCAATGCCATGGTTCATTAAGCATCTCTGAGAGATGTGCTTTTAGGTTTTGAGAGGCGTGTGGTTGTGGTGGTAAGGGGGGGATGCTGGGAGGCTGGGGGGGGGGGGGGGGGGGGTGCACTAGCTGTGATCTAAGTACCAAACCTGAAGAAATGTTTGATGCATGGCCAAGGCCTTCGGGGCTTTGACGCCCCTTGGCAGGCGCACACCCCCATTCGAAGAGCTTCCCAGGTGGCCGGCTGACTCCCTCCAGCCGGGGGGCCAAGGCAAGGCCATGACATGCGCTAGTAAGCCTAATAGTAATAGTAATACAGCACACTTTGCATTAGGGAGGGTGAAGTTTGATTAAGAAATCTCATTACGACTCGTTGGCAGTTGCTGGCGCCATTCCACGATTCATTTCCTGGAAAGGTCACAATTTAGGTCCCAGTCTAGGGCTCCCACCTCGGGTAAGGTCCTCATCAACAAGGAGAACCTAATTGAAAACCACGGTCACCCACGACACTGTCAGAAGATAGATGGCCTGTAAAAGGCAGGTAGGGTATAGTTCTATGAAATATCCCCTTTTCCTGATTGTAGTAAGGTATGCTCTTCTTTGTCAAATTAAATGTTCCCATACTGATCAGATATCACTGTTTTTCTAAGTGGCCATAGCACAAGTAAGTAACCTGTAGGCTGCTACTGAGAATTAATTCCTTGTTGTAATATAGTGGACATCCTTAATTCCTTTTTGTAATATAGTGGACATATGTAAGTCACTTTGGACAACACTGTCTGCTAAATGAATAAATGTAAAGATTAAATAATAATTGCTCTAAGCGGCAAATTCATTCATGCCAATCGCTCAGCATCCACTGGCATTTGTGCTACCATAAGCAGTAGGGAATTCACATGGGCTCTATCAAACTAGGTTTCAGGGCACTTGACATCAAAAGGAAATGCATGAACAAAAGCTCTCCAAGTGGACCAGCTCAAGAGTGCTGCTCTTATTTTTTCATTATTATATGTGCCCTCTTATTTACTTACTTTTTTGTTTACTTGAATGTTATGTTTGTCTGTGGACTTAAATTGGAAAAATATGTCTTGTCTTCACCGTGGGATAGTGAGAAACGTAATTTCGATCTCTTTGTATGTCTGGAACATGTGAAGAAATTGACAATAAAGCTGACTTTGACTTTGAGTGCTTGAGCAGTCCAGGTAAACTCAAAGGTCACTGTGTGCCAGGATCACTCTTCTTACTGGGGACATTTTTATTTTTGCGACCAATTTAGAAGAGTGAGCAGACAGAACGAGACGCACGCTGTTGGTCTCCTAATCCAGCAGTACGGGGATGAACTCAACACCGTGTGCAACGCCGACGAAACCATCCCTAGAAACCAACCTGAGAGAACAAGGTGACGGAGGATAATCATGATGCAGAAGGTGTCACGGGTACCCTCCTATACAAATCACTCGGCAACACAAACGCTGCAGTTTAGCTTTCGTGGCAGTCAGCCAGAACATGTCTGGGACGATTCATCTGGGTAGCTGTTCAACAAAATCTCCCATCAAATGCGCCATAATTTTATGCAACTTAATCCCATGCACAATCACAAATTCTTCATACACCCTAAATGCTAATTAATAAATACTACCTTTCTGTATACAAAAGTCACTTTTGTTGAATAACCTTTTGCAAATATCCTTTTTTCACTGTGTGTGTGTGAGTGTGTAGGACCTGACTGATTATCAGAAGTAAGAGCGAGTGGCCATTTATTTCTTTTTAAACCGGTTTTGTATATTAGAGTTCACCTATAAAGCTGAAACTTTAACTATGTAGTAAGGCCAACAGTGCCCCTCTCAGGAAGCCTACATACTTCCAGTGCATAATCATCTTTGTTCTAAGGACAACAATTAATATGCAAAACATTTATTTGTTTCTTTCAAAAAAATTGTAAAGAGAACAGTGTAAAGGGAAATAAGAAATACAAAGACTTCCTCGGCCTTATTTTTGTATTTAGAACATATACTGCGGACATAGTTACAGTTCAAAGCATATTTACATGTTTCTTTTGCAGTTTTACATTTTCTAATACTCATAGTCGAGCATTCCAAAACATCACAACATATAATTTAAAAAAAAAAAAAAAACTCCTTAAATTGCCTACTGTGTCTAGCTCTCTCACACACACACACACACACACACACACACACAGACACACGTAGAAGAGGAAATACAAAAAACAACAAAGCTAAAATGCTAAAACCAGCTCAGCTCAGAATCAACAAAGGAGTGCTGCCACTGCAGGTGTCCATTCTGTGCATCCCTGAAGACAGAGAGAGAGAGAGAGAGAGAGAGAGTGTGTGTGTGTTGGAGGGGGGGGGGGGGGGCTATCTGCGTGACGACCGAGACTCCAGCAGCTGCACCACCAGTCTGTTCTTCAGGCTGCGGAGTTTGGTCCTGTAGTGCTGCTCCAGCTCCGCTTGCACACGGCTGCGCAGGCGCCGCAGACACGGCAGCGAATTGCAGTCGGGCACGTTCAGGAGCGCGCGGAACAACTCCAGCCACAAGTCACTGTGCGGATTCCTGCAGTATGGAAAAGCCATTTGTACCGTCAGAGAGAAGCAGATGTGCGGTGGCAGGATGTGGGTGGATTGTCAAAAGTGTCTGGGTGATTTTTTTTTTATTTTATGTTATTTACTCCTTTATTTACTCCTATGTTATCTTGTCTGTAATAAGATTGAAAATGTCAATATTAAAAAAAAAAAAAAAAAAAAAAAAAAAAAAAAAAAAGTGTCTGGGTGGTGAAGGAGAAGTAGCGAAGGACAACATTGAAAAAATAAGCTCACCGTTTGAATGTTCCACTGGGCTTCCATTCGCCATTCTCGTGTTTCACCTGCATGTACGAGCCGAAGATCATGCAGTACACGGTGCCTGCAATTCCGAAGTAGTCCGTCTGAGGACGAAACGGCAGAAAAAGATGATCAATAATGTCAATCCATGTTTACGGCGCAGTAAACAGACTGCTGATTGCTGTTGCACCATGTTGTGTCCATCAAATGTAACACAATAAAATCAAGGTCGAACAGTTACCATGGCTACTGTGCCGTCCTGTGTCAGTGCAGGGCATTCATTTTATTTTATTTTATCTTATAATGCTAGTCTAAGTCAGGGCATGGAAGGGAAGCAAGTCTACTGCGATGGAAACTTGAGTGCTTTCAAACTTTTCCAAGCCAATAACCATGCAGTGGGAATGACCCCTAATGACCCTGGGCAGTGGGAATGACCCCTAATGACCCTGGGCAGTGGCACATCTGACACAGGAGCCCAGCACTTGGGTAGTCGCGGTGGTTACCTGGTAGTTCCAGGGTCTGCCACTGAGCATCTCGGTGCACTGGAAGGCCGAGGTCATGCACTTGGCCGTGAAGGCCGTGCCCTCTGGGAAGAGGGTCATGTCGATGCTCTGGCCAAGGTCAATGAGGGCCAGGCCGTGCTTAGAGTTCTCTGGATCAAAGGACTCGTTTTCAAGAAACCTGAGAGAGTGAGAGAGAGAGAGAAGGAGAGGGAGGAAGGGACAGAAAGAAAGAAGAGAGAGAGAGAGAGAGAGAGAGAGAGAGAGAGAGAGAGAGAGAGAGAGAGAGAGAGAGAGAGAAGAGAGAGAAAGATAATGATTTCAGAGGTGAATGAACTCAGCTTACGCAAATTCCATCCGTAAACATGGCACTCCTCATCCAGCAGATTATTCACTTCTGAGTAACATTTAGCCAACGGCGATTGAGTGAATCAACAAACTCTAGTCTTTACACTGTTCCCAAAATGGCAATAAATATTTAGAATTCTCTTATACATATTGAACTGCTGGGAGCCTCTGACTGCGGTGGTCATGTTTTATTCATTTTCTCACTACAGATGCTACAGCTTCAGCAACACATTAAAAGACAGGTTGAGAGAGTCAGGGTGGGGGTGAGGACAGTTTACCTCTCCCCGAGCAGGAAGTTGTCAGGCTTGATGTCAGCGTGGACGATGCGTGCGCTGTGCAGCTCGTCCACCATGTGCAGGATGCAGGAGGTGAAATACAGCACCAGTGCTTGGGGCATCACCTTCTCACTGCGGCCCTTGTACAGGTTTATGGCATTCTGTCGCACACACACACACACACACACACTTTATAATTGGAAATAAGTGAGGAGAAGCAGAGGATTGTGGTTTGCCCTCAGTGCCAGTAAGGCTCAAAGACCATGATGACTACGCATCCAAATCTGCAGCAGAGAAAAGACTAACAGATAGAGAATGTGTTTCTTCTGTGATGATGGGAGGACGCCCTCTGTTCTCTTTTCAGTAAGCACCAATGGATGACTCAATATTGCAACAAGTACTGCGAACAGTGTCGAGGGGATATAGCCCTACTTGACTGGAAGCTGTGATGTGTAAGTATATATACTCTTTTGATCCCGTGAGGGAAATTTGGTCTCTGCATTTATCCCAATCCGTGAATTGGTGAAACACACTCAGCACACAGTGAACACATGCAGTGAGGTGAAGCACACACTAATCCCGACGCATACATCCCTCTACATACTTACAGCACACTGCCCCCACCTACCCACACACACACACACAGTCACTGCTCCACTCCCCTCCCGCCCACACACACATCTTCACTGTCATCACTCACATACATCATACATACAGTACTCTGCTTGCAATAGTAAGTCCCTTTACCCCCCCCCCCCCCCTCTCCCCTACATACACAGCACATTATTTCATCAGGAAGCTTCTCCAACACACATCCCCAACATACTTACAGCACTAGGTGCCTTGCTCAAGGGCACTTCAGCCGTTCCTACTGGTCGTAGCTCCGGTTACAAGTCTGAAGCCCTAACCAGTAGGCCACGGCTGCAAAACAAACTGTTCTTG
The DNA here is from genome assembly GCF_018492685.1 of Alosa sapidissima. Lineage (NCBI taxonomy): Eukaryota > Metazoa > Chordata > Actinopteri > Clupeiformes > Clupeidae > Alosa > Alosa sapidissima. The sequence goes on along the minus strand of NC_055962.1, from coordinate 35,316,158 downwards.
AGTGTTTTACAGACTTAAAAAAAAAAAAAATCACAGCGAGACTCACCAGAAGGGTGCCACAGTTGTGGAGATCCCCAAGCAAAATGCTGCCGTTCCTAAAGAGGTGCGCAGAGTGGATGTTGTTGAAAAGGTGGCGCACGCTTGTTTTGAGCCGAATGTTGAGCTGAATGTTGATGTAATACTCCCAGGGGTTGGCGGGCTTCTGCACCTACAAGGATAAAGTGATGGGGAAGGTCATTTGAAGGTCATTTTCAGACAATTGACAAAAGACAGCATGACATTATGCAACAGGAGGGGGTGTTTTTTTTTTTTTTTTTTTACCTTCAGGAAAAGTTTCTCTGATGTTGTGAGGTTTGTTGCTTGATAGACAGTTGCAAAAGCACCCTGGCCCAGAACAAAATCAACTCGCAATGATTCACCAGCTGTGGGTAGAAGAGTTCAAATGAATTAAATGATGCAGGTGAAGTGCAATAATGAGAAAACACAATTACAGATGGCAGTGCACACAAAATTGTTTTCCTTTGAGCCCTGCATCTGTGATCAGCGAGGATGCCTGGTAACAACAGCAAACTAGTCTGTGGCTGTCCGCGCAAACACTTTAAAGCTGCAGAATGGAGTTTGGGTGAAAACTAGAGAGCCAGGAGGCAGGCTAGTCTTTTCCTGTCTCTTGGCGATATAGTTTGCAATGTGTTGTTGTGACAGCTTTTTACTTTTAGTCTTAACACAGAATAGCAGAGTGTACCTAGGCACTACTTGGACCTACAGGTATGTTGATTCTTCACACGACTGCCTCCTATGACCTGCTATCTATTGCTCACCCATGGTGGTGGTCATCTTTGGGGAGACGCTGGGGAGGTTACATTCCCAAGTGGTGACACTGGGGTACGAGGTGAGCGGTATGTCCAGTCTGGAGAGGAGAGTGTTGATGAGCTCGTCGTTCCAAGGGTCTGGGACCAGATGAGAGGGAGCTGGATCGAGAGACACAAAAACAGCTGGGTTGTTATTCTCTAGAACCATTATATACCTTTGATGAAACAATAAGTAAGTTTGGTGTATGTTTTCCTTGCATATGTAGCAATGCGATTTCTGACACTTTGCTACGGAGGCTTTGTTAATGAGACTTTGAGCCATGCTTTACAGAGTTTGGTAGAGTGGTGGCGTGCACAATGCACATCACACCCGTCTTTGGGCTGGGTGCAGGACAAGGTATACGATAAGATAAAACAAAAGAGAGCGTCTGCACACCAGAGCAGGCAAATGAAGCAGGCAGCAGAGCACCAGCAGGTAAATGAAGAGGACCCTGTTGGCGTTGCCGTTTTTTAAGGAACGTTTGGGAGCTACTCCAGTGTGCAGACATTCCCTCGTTTTAGGCGGGGATCAGCCAGCGGCAAGCGAAACGCTCAGACCATAATAAGTCCTCTCTCGTTCCTAAGCAACACAAACGGTTTGTCAATTGAATACGCTCGCGTTGCACTTTGAAAGTTGAACCAAGTTCAACACTCAGCTTGTTACGCCAGCGTTGCCACTGTTCCGCTGCCGAACCATAGAGAGCAATAGGAAACCAGCCGCTTGCCGCTGGCTAATGTGATCCCCGCCTTAGGCATGCTTTACAGCCTGTATTAGATGAAGGCAGCAGACCAGGTGTACCTGCAGGGGTGGCCGTCGGCGCAAGGGCTTGCGCGGGACTCATGGGCACATCCAGGCACATCTCCGACCCCTTGGCTGGGCTCGTCGCCATGGGGACCTCCAGCCGCGAGCGAGCCCAGCTGGCGGAGAGGCCGTGGGGATGCCGCGAGCTGCCCGTGAAGTCCAGGTCCGACTGCGGGTCAGCAACGGGGCTGCTCAGCGCGAACCAGTCCAGCTTTGGTGCTGCCGAGTCAGGACTCATGGGGACATCCAGGATCGATTTGAAAGCAGGTGCCGCTGGACTCATGGGGACGTCTGGAGTGGGTCGCGGGGCCGGGGCCGGGCTCATGGGAACGTCACAGAGTGACCTGTGGAAAAGGTCCTGGGACCCAGGAAAGAGGTCCTCCGTCTGCGGAACGTGAAAAGAGCTTTTGGAGAGGAAGGAGTGGACGGCCGGGGCATGCTCGAAGGTCATGGGCACGTCTGCTTCCATTTCCGTTTCCTGCGGAGCGTGCTGACCAACCACCTTCGAGAGGTCTGCAAGCGTCTTCTCTGGGCTCTGGTAGACGGTCCAGCCGGGTTTGGGGGCGGCAGAGGAGAAAGTGGCGGCCATCTTGGAAACATCCTCTGTGGGCGCCACGGTGTGGTCAGGGAAGGAGAGGGCGGCCAGCGGGTGGGCGCTGATGGAGCTGGTGGAGGCGGCCTGGCTCTGGCTCTGCTGGACGGCTGCCAGCCCCTCGCCCACGATGGTGCCCTGGGCTCCTGCTGTGCGCTCTGCTGCAGTGAGTTTCTCGTCCACTGGGCTCTGCTCCATGATCGGGCTGAGATGAAACACATCAGGAGACAAAGAATTATCTTTTAAAAGGGAACAAAAGGAGGGCTTTTGGTGAAAAAGCATGGGTTTGTTCACTGAAAGCATCTGAATGTAACATTTTTATGTAGTGCACTTAACCTTCTCATTGAGCTCTCAACTCCATCACCTACTATTGCTAAATGTCTGTACTTCTTGTACAACAACAACAAAAAAAATACTTTTTGAAAATGTGTATTTACTGCACTTAATCCACCCATTCAGCCCTCAACTCCATGACCTGCGTGGAGAATCAACTACCTGAGTTTGGTGGGCTGGCGCACAAAGGGGTTCCCATCAGATCCAGCAAACACTGTTGGGGCATCATTCTCTACAATAGCACAGAACAATAGTCAGAGAGAGAGAGAGAGAGAGAGAGAGAGAGAGAGAGAGAGAGAGAGAGAGAGAGAGAGAGAGAGAGAGAGAGAGAGAGAGAGAGAGAGAGAGAGATAAAGATGGATAGATAGATAGATAGATACTTTATTGATCCCCAAGGGAAATTTAAGAATTTAATGTCCAACATCCCAGAAAAGACCACTCCCAACCTGTGCCTGTATTACGTTAGTCAATTTAGACTTGTTCAACTAAAAAGGAGCAATAAACAGATGCAAATCATAAGAAATGTCTGCACACTGTTAGACGCGCCCATAAACTTTATTCTGCAATGTTTCGATCTAAAAGGTCTTGGTCAAGCATTGTGCCTAACGAAGATCTTTTAGATTATAGATTTTCATCGAGCACCAGACAAAGCACTCTACTTTTTGTTCTCAGCCATGCACAGATGCCACAAAGGATAGATAATGTGGACCTGCATCTGTAATTGTGTAAATGAAGCACTCCACCTTGAGCGGAATCCAGTTCCCAGGAGTGCGGTGCGCTGAGGTGGAAGGGAGTGGACACGAGGTTAGCGGACGGAGCAAAGTCCCGGGTGCTGTTGGGACACGCGGCCAGAGAGTGGCGCCTTAACTCCCACATCGCCGTCTCGTCCGTCACAGATTCCACACCAACAGCGGTTTCCTGATATTCAATTAAATTGAATGTGCAATTGAACACACACTAGCAACACCCAAACATAGCATGTTACCAAAGCCCTTTACCATGACCACTCACAGACCTTTCCAATTAATTACAAAGAACTGAGTCAGCTCTGTCATCGTCCTGTCCCACTGCGTGTCTGTCTGTCTGTCTGTCTGTCTGTCTGTCTGTCTATCTGTCTGTCTATCTGTCTGTCTGTCTGTCTGTCTGTCTCACTTGTCTACGTTACCTTATTACGTTTCATGTGTTTTATGTTTCCATTCACGTGGTGTCATATGATACGGATTCCGGGGTCATATACAAATGGTTGAGGTAGGACAATTGTATTTGCACTTGAAAAATATGTTACTTAAATAAAAATAAAGTTGTCCTCCGAAGAGGGGGGGTGGTGGTGGGCAAAAAAAAAAAAAAAAATTGAATATATGCAAGTGCATAAGTGCACAGGCACTTCTGCAAATACTCCCTTGTGTAGCACTCTGCTTCTCTCATTTACATTTTTGAATCCATTTGTCAATTCACTTTTTGAATCCAAACCAAAGCGATTTACATGTCAGTTATATCACAAGGGATTACATTGTCCACAGAGCAACTTGGGGTTATGTGCCTTGCTCAGTGGCACAACAGTGGAAGCCGGGAATTGAACCCACAACGTTTCAGGCTACTGCATGCTAGCTCAGCTCCTTATCCACTACACTGCCACCACCCTACAGGCTACTGCATGCTAGCTCAGCTCCTTATCCACTACACTACCACCACCCTACAGGCTACTGCATGCTAGCCCAGCTCCTTATCCACTACACTGCCACCACCCTACAGGCTACTACATGCTAGCCCAGCTCCTTAACCACTACACTACCACCACCCTACAGGCTACTACATGCTAGCCCAGCTCCTTATCCACTACACTACCACCACCCTACAGGCTACTGCACGCTAGCCCAGCTCCTTATCCACTACCACTGCCCCTCAGACAGCAGATCAACAGCACTGTGATGATCGTACATGTAACAATAGAGACTACCGGTACATGTTTGGGAAATGAGAAGATAACAGATCAACATTCAACATACGTTCTGCTGTGTTGGTCCAGGTACTGAGACTTCTGCCCTGGGCTGCAATGCTTTCCGTTCGTTGGATGCCATAACTTGCCTGTAAAGTAATGTAAAAACAGAAACAGTCTTTACCATCCAGAAATGTAAAAAAAAAAAAAAAAAAAAAAAAAAAAAAAAGACTCAAATATGCTCAGACCATTTGGGAAAGTATGTTACAAGTGAGATTGTTTACCCTCCATTCTCCTTGTCATCCTCATCCTGGAAGACGGTGAAAACTGCAGCAGCAGCAGCAGCAGGCTGGGACACAGCTGGTCTATCTAAAGGAAACAATGCATACGAGTGAGGGATGTTCTGACACCCACCTCCCCTGAGTAAAGCTCACAGACGTGGGACTGTGTGAGCTCACAGACATGGGACTGTGTCTTCGTAAATCATTCAGATGATGTGTGTGACTAGACTGGCTCTGCGGACATGCGCCTTATGACTTACTCAGTTTTGAATGTCCAAAGTTGAGACTCTCCTCAGCAATGTGAGAAAGTCCATCTGGTGCAAAGGTCGGGGCTTGGAACATGTCCATTATCAGATCTAGATGGAGGAGAATTACATTAAGTGACTAACAATTTCAGCAGCGATAATTTCGACAAAGAGTGTTTTAAAATAATTTGTATTTTAACAAATAAAAATAACCATCATATTTTATTGATGAGGCTAAAATTGTTGAGGCTTTTTGCTATTTTATTTAATCTCAACAGGCCTGCGCATATTCTTCAGTTCTTTCCTCACCGAAATTGAATTGTTCCAATTCTTAACTCATTTTGAAGAACATATGAACATTTTTGAAGACAAGATTTCCCTGAGCAAACAGTTCAGTTAAACATTCACATTACTGCGCCCTCTGGTGGCCGTATATGGAAGACTGTGGCTACACCTGTCAAGTTTTGAGAGAGTCAACCAGAGGTGGCTAATGTAGGTGTAGTCTAGAGGAATACACCTGGATTCAGGGGAAAATAGGGAGGGGGAATGTCTGATTTCAAACAAGGCTTTTTTCAATAGCCAATCACAGAGAGGTGGCAAACCTTGTGAGTATGCACATGTACTGGGTGTTTCATGAAAATACCGCCGACAGCGGACTAACAACCAAAACGATGACGTTTAGTTTGCCTTTGTAGCCGGCAGCCATTTTGCACTGGTTTCAGTAGGAATGGTCACTGGTTAACTGAAAGAATCTCAGAAGACACGAGTCTGCGTGGAACGTGGAACCTTTGCTTTGACCACCCTCTCAGGTTATAGAAGAAGAAGAAGAAGAAGAAAAAGAAGAAGATGATGAAGAAGAACGAAAAAGAGTGTAGACTCAATGGCTGCTGCTCACCGAGTGCCTCCCGTGTGTGGACGGTTGGAGAGGGGAGAACCCGAGATGGAGTGGCCTGGACCAGCCCAAGGGAGTTGTTAGGAGTGATGTGGGAGTGGTTGCCCTGGCCCACCAGTGAGACTGACAGGATGACAAACAGCAGTGTGTGAGTGAGTGCGTGTGCGTGCGTGCGTGTTTGGTAGCATGACAGCAGAACCCTCTGACCCCATGACTTTCTGCTCCTGCTACATGATGAAGCTGACATTTATTTAAATGTTCAAAATGCAGCTCTATTGTTCTGGAATGCTAATAGAAAAATAACTGAAAACAGTTGATATTTATCAAACAAATAATGGAAATAGTAGCTCTTTCGTTCCTCAACATAAAAACAGTGAAAAGTGCATAAATTCAATACAGATATTATTCCAGATCATTTACAACCCAGAAGCATTTAGGCTGTCTGGTCCACTGGCATGTAGACCTTTGTGTAGGCTTTGCTAATCATGATGCATTACCCACCATTGTTAGTGCCTTCTCTGTCCATCTCCCCATCTTTTGAAACATCACTGGTGGGGAGAGAAACAAATAAATACACTTGAGAAATGCTAGCGAGAAATGCTAGCGAGAAATGCTCCTCGTAGGCCAGCCACAGCACATGCCACACAGCAGCACAATCATCTGACATGACTCTTGGACTGAAGCCAAGGAGCAGACCACAATTACTCAACAAAAGCAAAAACAAAACCAATGGATGCACCGATTTCATAAAAAACATGTGCCATTTATCTGCATGAATGACAACAGCCCTTGACAAAGTGGATGCGCTGAAAGCTAATGTGATCTTTGGACAGTAGCCAGCCATTAAACAGATAATTGAAGAGAGCCAGATAAATCACATACAATAAAAACCTACAACCTAAAGAGTTAGAAACATGGCACAGTATCAGCAAGGTTTTGTTTAAGGGAGTCTTTTTAAAAGTGGGTTAGCGCCCTGGGGTGCGTTTCCCAAAACCATAGTTGCTAACCTGTTAGCAACTTAGTTGGTTGGCAATGGGAAATTGCATTGCAACCAACAAAGTTGCTAACTTAGTTAGCAACTATGGTTTTGGGAAACGCGCCCCTGAGTGGTAACATGCTTACTGGTCTGCGTCGTCCAGGGGCTGGTGGAAACTGCTGCTGCGGGCGTGTAGGGGCTCAGCGGTGCTGAGCGCAGAGGGGCCGCTCTGAGTCAGGGCTCTGTAGGGGACCTCGCAGGAGACTGGCGCTCCATGGCGATGGATAGGGAGAGTGCCTGCGTCCGCCATGGCGTTATTAGCCTGGTGGTGCAGGAGGGAGGTCTGCAGGGAGGACACGGCGGCGGAGGCGGTAGCCGCGGTTACGGCTGGTGACGGTGGCTTGGGTGAGAGCTCAGCCCCGGCCGGGTGACCTGCCGCCGCTGATGCCTGCTGACGGGAGGCGACCTCATAGCGAGAGGCTTCGACTTCCTCCAGAGGACACAGCTGACCAGATGGAGGGAGTGACCCGAGTGAACCGCTTGAGCCCCACACCGCGGAGGCCAATGGCCTGGACTTCCGTCTGGCGCCCAGCCCCAGGTCCTGACTCGGTTGCAGGGCCAAGCTGGGCCTGAAGGTCGCCGCTGGCCGCTGGCCGAGAGAGAGACGGTTGCCGAGCGCCGCTGAGGGTCGGGCCGCCAGTGCCGCTAGCTCTGGATGACCTGCAGCTGATACCGCAGCATGACTCTCCTAGAGAGCAATGCAATGTTATAATCAACATTTTATCCCTTATCCATTCAGCACACCAAAACCACTGTGGACACCTTCATTGGACGTGTGGGGACCACCATCAACATTTGAAACCGACAGATAGCATAGAGCTATAATATATTGCAACACAGTGATTAATCACTCTTTGCGTTATTGCATTCCGGTACATTAAAAGCTATTTGAGCATCACTCTTGTGTAATTGATTGCAGCAGCAAATGACAGACAGCCCTCTAAATATTACAATCACACCAACGTTATGCGGCTTTGACAAAAGCACTGATTGTTACCTGATGCCCATCATACGGTCTGTTGGGTGCTTGTGGGTCTGCTGGTGGAACGGGGGATTTGTTGTCCAGTTGCTTCAGGAGTTCCTGCATTCGTTTCAACTCCTCCTCGGCCTCTCGAGCCTTCCTTTGCTCTTCCTCTGCAAACAGGAAACAGCCGTCAACAAAAAAGCCACCCCATAATCTCCTACTCTTATGACCTGTCAGCAGCTCACTCCGACACAGGTTCGGCATACGATATGAAGATACGGATACGCAGTAAGGGTGGCATCCAGGTTGTGAGAGAGTGAAAGTAGAGCCATAGCACTGCACTGAACAAGCTTATTCAAAATCAGCTGTTTAAAACTCTGTTTTGAGAACTGTTCTAATTAGCAAACCCAAGTAGAGAGAGAGAGAGATAGATAGATAGATACTTTATTGATCCCCAAGGGGAAATTCAAGTACCAGAGGTTCAAATTCGCACATTTGCGCCTTGAGTTTTCAATGAACGTTTGCACTCGCAAAAAGTTCGAGGAGGTAGTTCTCCGTGAACAATGGAGTTGAAATTGGACGGAGAGTTACCTTTGAGATGGAATGTTTACACAATATCGTTGAACTGTATCTGTTCAGACAAACATGTTCGCCTCTGTTCAAGTAATTTGAATGCACCTCTGATAATGACTATACAAGGCTTCTACCTCCTGAATATAGAAGCAACTTTATGGGTCACAAATGTACAACAGACACATTTCCGTTTCCACCTGTGGCCATCTTCCAGGTGTCAAGCTGACCATTTTGTTCACATTACGGCGTTTGTTGTGGAAAGGATAAAATTACTTTTACTGGACCGAGCAGGACAACTTATCATTTACACTAAAAAAAGAAATGCATCCTAGACAACTTTGGCAAAAAGTTTGAACAATTTGACCACTACGCATATTGATGGCCCTTTACACTCATGCTGTCTAGCCTACTTGTGAAACGATCACCCAAGATGCAGTTCAAAACCAAGTGCAAACAGGACTCATCTTTTGTTGATAAACCAGTGAGAGTGGTTTCATTAAACACTCACCCAGTTCTCGCAGCTCGGCCTGCTGCTTACGTTTGGCCCAGTAGCGATTCGCTCTCAACTCCTCAAAGCAATACTCAGAGCCCTCGCAGACTAACTCAGTCTTGCAGTACATGGCCACCTGCTCCAGAGGGGCATTCTGGACTTTGGGTTGGTTGGATGGGTTATACTCGGACTTGGAAATTCTGCAGGAGTTTAAAAAAAAAAAACAATGTGTCTACAAAGAGCGACACAACTGAAAATGCCAATTAAGTTCACAGACGGTGGTAATAGAACTTACATGCGAACTGTTCGGTCATCTGGGAACCCGGGCAGATCGGGTTCCTGGACACAGACAGAAGTTCACTTTGACACATTGGACTAACACCACAATGATAAAAACACCACAGAAATAAGCACAGGAACGTTTTCCACTTACCTTGCACTGTTGCTGAAGGATTTCTCTTGGTCGAGATTGTTGATTGGTTAATTGTGAATTCTGAAGAGGGTTCCTCGGCACATCTATGTAAAATATATGAATGCAATTAACATGAATGATGATGGCACAAATAAATCACAATGATAAAACAAGCTAAACAGCATGCATACCAGGTGCGCCTGTCTGAGGCTTCAACACCTTGTCCTGGAACTTCCTGTAAAATGAGCAGATCAATCTTAGTTAGTGTTCTGCTTCAAAAAGGGCCATCCATTATTTAATTTAATTTAACAATTTTTACTGTTACCTGTAGTGTTGAAGCACAGTGTCTACAGGTTGGGCCTGGTTCTCCACAGCTCTTTCATAGACTGCTTCAGCTTGTAGCAACTGACCATTTTTCTCAAATTGTTGGGCCCAGGCAATGTACAACGCTGCCGCTGTGGTTCCAATGCCTTGGCTATGCACTTGACTGTACACTTGGATGGGATCATCATAAAAGCTGGCCTGAAATAAGGCAATATTTGTTTGAAAAAGAATACAGAGTTCCCACTCTAAGTTAAATGTAAAATTCCATGACCTTTCCCTGACAAAAGAACTGAATTTCCATGACCCATCATGAATGGTACAGGGCAATTCCACAGAAAATTTATTTTTTGTCACATCCATAACGCCAGTGAAATGCCTTGGCATTTGTATGATGTGCATGATAATTCATTTTTTGTGCATTTTTTCTAATGTACATTCTTCAGCCAAAAATAGCAAATGCTCAAATTTCATGTAATCATTCACATCATACCATCACATTTTATTGGCGTTATGAATGTTACAAAAAACATTATTTTGCCATGGAATTGCCCTACAATATACTGACCAAAGATTTCAGAGCAGCAGCGTAGCCTTCAAGAATCTGACTTTTTCAGAGCGTAAGATAAATAAATGGACATTGAATAAACAAAGTTGGCCTCACCACAACCACTCAAGCAAGAAGTAAAGCTAATAACCAGGCAGATATACACAATTCTGCGTGGTAATATGTATTAGGCCTATTGTATTTTGTCAATTTTTAACCGCTACAACAAAATCCCCTGATATTCCATGATTTTGCCCCAAATTTGATCAAGTTCCCTGACTTTCCATACCTGGAATTAAATATGATATTCCAGAAATTCCATGACCCGTGGGAACCCTGAGGATAGTATTGCTCTGTCTTCATTACTGATACTATTCTGAATAGCATGATGAGTGATGATCCACAATGTATAATCTAAATCTTGATTACTGAAAACTTCACCAGCTGAAGTCTCAACTTACACATTTAATGCAATGATCGACGAACCGGGGGTCGTTATGATAGCGTTCCTCTTGCAGAAATCTTTGAACAAGACGATGAAATACAACAGACATGCTTTTCCTTTCTTCTAGAGGTAGCTTCCCCTCCAGAAATTGCACAAATCTAAGTAAACATAGTCGTAAATACAAATGTTAACATTAGCAACTATTTGTTGGAATTTCAATGTAGATATTTTCGGTGCACTGCTTACTTTTTAATGTAGCGTGTGTGTTAGTTTTAGAAAAAAGTATCAAAAACTATACTTTAATCAGGTCAACAACAATGACATACCTATCCCATGGATCAAGCGGGTCATCTCCAGAATATGTGCTCAATGATCTTTCAAATGTTCTGCAAAATATGATTTGTCATATCATGTTGAATTTTGGCAAGACATTAGAATAATATTAGTCCATGCCACTGGAACATGGTTATAAAACTTAAGTTATCGTTTGAGGAGGAATTATATTTATCATGCAAAATGATCACGAAACCTAGTAACATTATCAAAGTGTGTGAGGAAATTAAAACACAACTGCTGCTCCGTTTGAAGTGAGCTGCTAAAGCTAACGTTGACGTTTTCTAGGCAGCTTAGATTACAAAGGTCTTTCCGAAGATTATAAACTTACTGTAAATATGTATCAACATCCATTGCTGTGGTCTTTAATAACGTTAAACTCCCATTTAAACGTAATACAATTGATATCCTTAAAAACGCCTAATACTACTACAGTACTGAAACGTGCTACAAATACCCTTGTTATTTTTTGCAACACAACGGCCTATGCAAAATCTTTGACGTCCACACCCGGATTTCAAATTTCCCGGCGTGGCCAATAAAATGACACTACCCTCACTAAAACCAATCAGATTCTATTACAGATATTTGTGGGCGTTTTCGAAGGAGTCGCGGTGGGTGGGTGCGTGCACCAGAGAAATGTTGTACCGTTAGCCTTTTGGAGGAAGAGTATCGATCCAGATCTTTAAGCTACCTTTGCGAGAATTATAAATACTTAATAATGTTTCCTAATGCAAATTACTTGCCTGTTGTTACTGCAACTGCATGCAAAGACAAACCAACATCTGAGGTTACTAAAAAGTTGTACAACCTCCACACCGGTTGATGGCAGTCGTCGACATCATATCACCCTGGGGGTGGGTTTGTGTGAGTGTTTTGAAAAACATGGCGGCTCCCATTTACAAGTGTGAGTATGCTCGTCGGTTACGTTAAATTAATGGTCTATTTCTCAGCATAATATAACTAATTTGGTGGATTTGCGTTCTGGCATTCTCCAAATCAGCATGTGTAACGGTATACTCATATTTTAGTGTTTTTACGGTTGGCAACGTTGACTTATCATGTTGGATGAGTAATGAGCTTGCCTGCTATTGCATGCATTGAAAACGCCTTCCTGACTTTAAGTGCCACAATAATTAGCAGCTAAGTGGTCCACCACCACATCAGTAGAGCTGTTAAGAGTTGCACACAAGATATCTAATCAGTTATTGTAACTATCCACAGTACATTAGTGATTTTACTTTAATTGATCAGCTGCTAGCCGAATGGTAATCACTTGACTCATGAATGCATGAAACAAACAGCGTTTTTGTTTTTTATTCATCACAGGGACTAATGATGATACCGCCATGTTAATAGACTGGCGGGCGCGCAATGCAGGTATCTTCTCAGGCAGGAGATTGACTGCCATCAGAGGTTACGAGTAAGTGATTAGATCTATTTTCCGGGATCGTTATCGGATTTGGAAAACATCGTTTTTTTCCCATAATATTTCTGCTCTGTGTATGCCCCAGTCTTTCTTGAACTTATTTTATGTCCCTCTACACAGGGTGTTTGTCAAGGAGAGAGGGTTGGAAGGGCTGGTATCACCAGCATTCATCAAGAAGAAATGGGAAAATCTCAAACAAAAATATGTGGTATGTTGTGTTTATAGGTTGTTCTTTAGAAGCTGAAAAAATTGCCCATTTGTCATAGGCGTTGTATAATATTGTATTGTTTTTGTAGACCCTAAAAAGAGTGTCAGTGGAAAGCGGTACAGACGCTGCAGCTGAGAGTTGGAGATGGTACAGCCAGATGGAGGATGCCCTTGGGGGTAGGATCCCAGAAATCAAGCCTTCCTGTAACATAAAAATGCCTGCAGTCTTTATCTCTACTGACCATGATGACATGGTCCACTCCCTGGAACTGACTGTGGATCCCCAGTCCCCTCCTCCCCTTCCTCCCCCTCCTCCGATAAAGAGGCAGAGGACTAATTCAACTGACGTCATGCTGGAGTTCCTGGGCAAGCAAGAGGACCGCGACCAACAGAGGGACATTGAGTGGATTCAGAGAGAGGAACTGAGGGAGAGGGAGGCTCTGGAGAGGGAGGAGCAGCGGGAGAGCGAAGCTGTGGAGCGAGAGGAACGGCGGGAAAGAGAGGCCATCGCCAGGGAGGCGAGACGAGAGAGGGAGGCAATAGAGCGAGAGGCTCGGAGAGAGAGGGATGCCATCGAAAGAGAGGCTCGGAGAGATAGAGAGGCTAGAGAGAGGGAGGAGAGAAGGGAGCAAGAGTTCAGAGACAGGGAGGAAAGGAGGGAAACAGAGTTTAGAGAGAGACACGAGAGGATGGAGAGAGTGTATATGGAGAGAGAAGAACGGCTTCTTTCTATTCTAGAGAAGTTTCTGAACAAATGAGTGTTTGGTCTTGGGGAAACACTTCTCAAAAAAAAAAAAGGAATCCTGTAACAGGATTAACCTGTTTATGATGGGTTACCCTTTGTGGAAGGGTATTCAGGCCTGTACACAATCAGCACTGCCAGGTTCTGGTTTGGAATGGCAAGGCTGTCATCCGCTTGTGTTGGACCAACTACCAGCCTTAAAACCTCATATTACCATGGTGCTCAATATCCAGTCAAGAGTAACGGTGGATTTGTGTAAGTCTCATTGATGACCCTGAAAGACCCTGTTTATTTGGGTATGGTCTTAAGGTAACATGCTTTCAATATTTGTGTAGTGTAGTACCATTAAGGTCCATGTGTATGTAATGTACATACATCTTGTGTTGTTAGTCACTGACAATTTTTTTAGGACAAAATGTATTGGACATATAGTCAATGATAAGTGTTGTCATATTTGGAAAATAAATGTTTGTTTTAAAAGTTTTTTCTCTTGTGGTAGTTAATGTGTCCAACCGCTAAATTTAGAGAGAACACCGTATTGTTAACTATCACCAATAGCCACTGGGTGTTGACCTCTATTAGCTTGGCCACACCCACCTAGATCTCCTTCCAGGGAGATACTAGTCTGGAACACCATAGTTCACCAGCGTTTCCGTTGGTCGGCATATTACCTGCCCAATCAGTGACGAGGGCATAACACTATAGTTTGGTAATCGAAAGTGACTGGTAAACGGTAGTAGCAATGCCTGCAAAGATCAAAAATTGCAGTCGGAAGAATGTGTGAATTTATTTATAGCAAAGGTAGGCTCACATACATTATTTCCTGACTGCTTATGTGGTTTACTGACAGTTTGTAAAGTTTAGGTAAAGTTTAGGCAAAGTAGGCAGTAACTTCAGCAATCCCTGATCAATGAGACTGGTATTTTGTTGAAACTAGAATCATGACAGAAAATTAATACACTATCAACACAAAGAAAATCAATAACTTTATTAAAAATAAGTTACACCACTTAATTTACAATATAAAACAATTTATTTGCAGGAATGCAAAAAACACTTGTTAGCCACCAACAGACTGGTTCGTAAACCTGGCTAAGGGTTGAAGATGATGCCGACTCCCTGTGGGAGTGTAGTGTTTAGAAAAACCCTGCATATCACAATCCATGGAGTAAAGAAAAAGAAGCTCAAAGCTGCAGTATCCCTTTAGAACTGGGGTAGTCTCTACTCCAGTTATTGCTGTTCTTACTTCACTTACTAGGTGTAGTCTAGGACGGTGAACAGAGGCAGCTCCTCCAATGTTTACGGCAAAGATTCTAGAACACTCCGCTCTAGAATCTTTGGTTTACGGTCAGTTATGTCTACATGAATAGTATGCACGATGGCTTTTAGACATCATTGTGTAGCAGAGCACACCTTCATAAAAGGAAGCTGTTGTATAAAAAAGTTAAGACCTGTTATTCCACTGAGGAAAAAGGGATACTGCAGAACCTCTTTTTAAAAAGTAGTTGGCGCTGTTCTTGTTTTAATGTTTTGCTTTTTTTTTTGTTTTGTTTTTTATAAAAGTAACAGTTTTCCTAGAACTATGATACAACCAATAACTATCCTGTTGAAAGATAATGAAGGCAAGGCTTGTTTAAGCTCATATGAGTTTGACAAGGCCCAGTTCCATGGTTTGAAATGTCTGGGAAACAGCATATAAAAAAAAAAAAAAAAAACTAACTTTACACAAAGAGAGTTCTGACGTTGCCCTTGTGCCCATTTTGCAGGAGCTGGGTCAAGCCCTGCTTTCATCACAAGGTTCCCTATGTACAGTAAAGATAGGGCAGTTTAAATCCTCCATATTGAGGTAGTTAACCAACCCTTTATTAAAAGAGAAAAAAAGAGAAATAAACAAAAATAGACTAGTTCTGAAAAGAACCACATGCCTGGAATGCCTGACTGTTCATGCCAGGTGGTTACACCTTAAAAAGACTGCAAACATCATCCATATGATCAATAATAATAAAAAAAAAAGTAGACATATTCCATGATAAAGCTAAAATTAGCACAAAAATATACATAGCATCATGCTCCTCAGAGCCACATCAAACTTGACTCCAGAATTCTAATGGAGGATTCTCTCTGTACAGAAGACACCAGTCCCAGCTAACTCAAAATAAAAGAAAACAAAACAAAACAAAACAAAACAAAATAAAGGCGATGAATCCTAATATACATGTAAGTGGTAAGACCTCGCAGAAGTCTATGATTTCTTGAGTGCATTTGTTGTTAACTAGGACTGGGTTTTGACCTTTATGTCGATCCTCTGTTTGAATTCTGGTGTGACAAAGTGCAAATTAAGATTTTCATTACAATAATAATAATAAAAAAAAAAGGTCTTTCTGAGGAACCTTCAGGAAAACAAATTATGTTCAACTACAAATGGCAAACTCTTTGGGGATAGATAGGGTGCTGAAGTGTGGGTAGTACAGATGGTGGCGAGTTGATGTCTAAACACTGCAAAAAGTCCAAAAACATGTTGCGTTTGCTCGTGTGGCAGTCTTTGAGATATGCTTCAGTAAGGCAGTAGCAGCACTGGACCGCTGAAATGACCTTACCATCAAATCGACTGGCAGCAGCTCCTGGTGCAACCCCCTATTCCAAGTTAGTCTTCATAGTGACTGGTCAGCACCGTCCTCCATCCCTCTTCCCTGCTTGTCGGGTAACAAAAGGAAACAATTAGGAGAGAATTCAACCATCTGGAGCTTTAAACAAGACATAAACAAACACCAACTAAAAATACAGATAAGTGCATCACTGGGGATGTTGAGACGATAGAACTAAACAAAGAGGGGGGGAAAAAAAGAAATGTCACTATCACTACCACCAACATCCTTCCAATTCACATGCACAAGACTATGGCTTAAGGAAAACAAGCAGAACAGTGATACTGGTGTGTCTAATTGGTGACAAGAATAGTGGGGGAAAAAGTTATGGCCTGTTATTTTGTTTTTAAAATGTAGTTTTAGCCTAGAGGCAGGTAAGTGCATGCATGCAAATTACTTCCTGAAAGTTTTTAGTCTTAGAAGTAAGCACATGCAGAGCCAGATCAGTGTTAAAAGCGTTTGGTGACAGATATTCTGTCTGATTTTGCCGAGTTCTCCTTTCAAAAGGAATCAAATTGTGCTTCCTGTGATCTCTGGTTCCTAAGTTGATGGATGCACCATCACAAGGTTATCCTGATAGCTAGAAACATCTTTGTTTTAATGGGATTCCTTTAACAAAACCCTTCAAAGTCTTTTTTTCCCCAATGGAAGAACGTTTTAATCAACATATGCTTTTGGGTTTGCGGTAACTGAAATGATGAAGTATGTCACTACACATACATATAAAAGTTGGAGAAAGTGGATAGAGGATGCCGACTTGGTGATTACAAATTTGATGGCATGCAAAAGTGAGGTTGCAGCATGTGGCTAACATAGGCAAACCTTTGCGTCCTTTTCTTCCACAAGGAGCTTTAAATTTGTAGGCAATTTAAGGAGAAAATTTGCCGAAACATGAATTTGAAACACAATTTGAGTTTGTTTTTCGTACACTGATGCGTGTAATGTTTATTAAAGCAGACAAAACAGCAAAGTACAAGCCAAAATGTAAAGCCAAAAAAAGGCTTTTTCCCCCCCAAAACAACAACGCTACTGTACTAGCATTTTCTTTTGTAACATACAAATGGTCTTTGTGGTAAATACAATACGAGGAGATAAATGCTTTGCAGCTGTCACCTACTTAAGACATGGAGACCAAAATTGCTATGAACATACAAGATGCTATAAAGCCAAATAGACATGTTGAGCACATAAGTAAAATTTAATTTTTTTCCCCTTTTTTTCAAATCCGAGATTATAGATCACTGATTGAACACAAATTTAAAACAATAAAACCAGTACGCCCGAAGCACAGAGTGACTACTTTTCAAGTCCAAGCGGATTATTGAAAATATGTACATTAAAAACCGTGCCAGATATCACCAATTAGTAAACCGTAAGCAACCATATGGATTGAAGGGCCAATCAATTGTCAGATTGAGTCTTTTTCGGTTTCTTTCTTTTAATAAAAAAAGAGGGTTTGTAGGAAAAAAATAAAAATTATAAAATAAAAATCAGCCCTACAGTTCTAGTTCCACTGTTGCCCAAAAGAATCCTGATAAAACTCCTGGTTGTCAGATTTGTAACCATAGTTACCAGAATGATCACCACCTTGTAGCGGTTGCTGAGCAATGGGTTGAGAGCCCCAGTTCTGATTATTGGTTTGGCGGCGCTTGGAATCTGGCTGGCTGTACCCGTCAGCTTTGCGCTTTCCTCCTACACTTCCACCGCGGCCACCCCTCGCACCACGTACCCCGCGGCCTCTCGGTTGCGCACCTCCTCTGGACCCCCGTGACCCTCTGCTTGCTCCTGGACCCCCGCCGCCTCGCTGGGGGTAACCGCCGGCCCCTCCTCGGCTCCGGGGCGCCCCCGCCCCTCCTCTCCCTCTGGCTGGAGAGGCGCCTCCTCGGGCGCCCCCTCGGCTGCTTCTGGCCCTGGCTGGCGGAGCCTGAAAGTCGTCGTAACCGTAGTAGGGATCGTCATAGCCACCGCGGTAGTTGTGGTAGTCATAGCCATAGTAGTCATAGTAGTCCTCGTAGCCATAGTAGTCAGAGGGGTAGGCATAACCCCCCCGACCACCGCCTCTGCCCCGGCCTCTAGGGGGAGGGGGCATGTGAGGGGGGCCATAGTAATAATAGTCATCATACCTAGGGAATGAAGGTAGAGGGAAACAGGCTTTGGACAAAGCTAGGACCAACCATTCAGTACTTTTTAACCAAAGGAAATTGATTTTGTTAGGATCTTTATAGGGTATTCTGGTGCCTTACAATTGTGTTTTAGCTGCCTGCCGCTGGGCCTTGCGCTCTTTTCTCTTCTGGTCGGGGGGCTTTGCAAAAACAATTTCAATCGGTTCACCCTCCAGCTCTTTCCCATTCATTTCAGCCAGAGCCTGCACAGATTCCCAGCAGAAAATGAAGTTTAGTTTAGCGAGGCTTCCGTCGTCCTTATTGAACTGTATAAAAGCAGACACGCTCGGGTCTCTTACCTTGACGGCTCCGTCCCGTTCCTCAAAGTGAACGAAGGCGTAATCTTTCAGTTTCTTTACACGCTCCAGCTTACCAAACTGACTGAAGGCTTTTTCAAGTATTTCTTCCGTTACGCTATTTGCAAGGTTTCGGACAAACAGAACTTTGACCTGGAACAAAATGATGCAAGATACAATAAAAATGTGATAATTGCCATCAGAAAGCCATACCTAACATGGACACACACACACGGACACACACACACACACTACTGATGCATCTTTCTCATCTCTTTCTGTTACAGATGCAGCTACACAACCAGCGAAGTATAGGGGCTTCCATATCCAATAAAATCAATACCACCTCCTATAGACCCAACACAAAGGCTACATATAGCCAAAACATATCACCAACACCTGCAGTGCTCTCAGATTGCATAATAATAACCTGCCATGATTCCTTTACATCTTATTCATTGGACCTGCTGGTTTCAGTCCATTTCTGCATTTCCTTGCCTGATGTTTGATTACCGCCTCATGAATTTAACAGCTGCTGACAACATTAACAGGATTGTTTTGCTTCAACCTGGACCATGAAACTTTCAACTGTGAACGTATAAAGGGCGGGCTCTCCCCTCCTGCAATGCTGAAGCCAAAAAGTGAACAGACTGCGTTACCTTAGACATGACCTCAGGGTCTGGGTCCTCAATGGGGTCAGCCCACTCGACCGTGACTACGTTGCCCCAGACCTTCACCTTGCCGCTCATGAGACGCCGTCGGGCCTGGGCGGCTGCTTTATGGTCCTCGTATTCTAGGAAGCAGAAGCCTCGGTTCTTCTTTTTGTCATCAGGCTGATGGTACAGGATGACATCATTAAGACCCTCTGTCGTGGGGGCAAAAGAGGAAATATTTAATGGGTCATGTAGTAGTTGATAGTGCAATAGCAGTGAAAGAAGAAAAACGACCACGTCAGTTTTTATTAGGCTATGTTGGGCAGAGAGTCCTCCATTTTTATAATTTTAGAAGTCTTTCTAGTGTTCAGCTTGTGACAATTAAGTGAGGCCCAACTGAGTGTCACAGTTAGAGAGGAGACTGATGACCTCCAATGGATCAATCTGTCACAGCATCAATTATTCACTTCACTTAAAATATACATAAGGCATCCACACAAAAGACCATGTCTCACCTGTGACTTTAGAAAACTCCTCCACGATCTGTTCTTTCGTTTTGCTTTTGGGGATTGACCCAACAAACAGTCTATTATTCGCAACCGATATACACACTCCAATGTGTTTGCCCGGGCGAATTTCATGATTGTTAAACTGGGGGAAACAAGATGAGAAATAGAATCATGTTAATTTTGAATGGTAGATCTTGATCACATCACAGGACTTTTACAAATGCACAATTTGTTCTGCATAATTGTCACATTTGTAAAAGTCAGCTTCTAGAAAGATCTTAATAAACACACCAAAACAGGGTAATATTCAATGTGAAAAAAACAGGTTCACGATGATGGAGTCTACAATGTCACAGAGCACTAAAAAGTTCAATAAAGCTCAATAAAGTCTAACTAACAGAATTTGCTTTTAATACAAGAAAGTCCAATGACTCACATAAAAATCAGTGTGCACAACTTTAATGGCTTTGACATCTTTACATCTCTCGGTAATGTGCAATCTGCAAAAGCTATAGACCCTTTCAATCTCTTCCTAGAGGGTTTCCAGTTGAAACGTTCAAAACCAACACAGTTACTTTGAAATGAAAATGTATCAGACTTTAGCATAATGCTCTACAAAATGTTGACTTTAAAACTTTTTTTTGTCTGTCCCCAAGTTACCATTAGCTCAATGATTTTTTTCTGCGCCACCGGATATGCCTTGGGAATGCAAATGTTTGTTTATGCAGTAGAGAGGGTCTATAAGCCTACTACCACTACAAACTTATTTGAACACTCCAGCAGAACAGAAATGAGACAGACACACTTACTAGCTTCACTGCCTCCTGCGCAGCATCTTTAGTGCAGAAAGTGATGAAGGCGTAGCCCCTGTTCAGGCCGGTGAGAGGGTCCATCATGAGCCGCAGGTCCCATATTGAGCCGGCCTTCTCAAACAAAGGCACCAGTTCATCTTCAAACAAATCCCTTGGAATCTTCCCAACAAATATCTTAAAGGAAAAGGGTATAGATTCAAGTTACAAAGGTTAATGAATCATAAACCAGAGTTCACAAGAACGCTGGAGTTTGACACTCCTTCAGATCTTAGCGGTAAACGGTCATCGTAACCAAGGTTACTCCAGAATACATCATTCATCATATGGACAGTCTCAATTGTCATTGTAACATGACAAATATAGTGTCAGGCTCTGAACTTGTACATTTTCACACTAGAAGAAGCAACTTTGATGGGGTCCAATTTCTTTGTGCTGGAACATTAAGTCAAATGGAGATTATGTGATAAGTCTTTCACACTTGTTTATTTGATGCAGTTTATTTGCACTGATGCAGTCTTGTGAGCTTTGCTGGAGCACCAGGCCAGGTGAATACAGTGCAGGAGGATGTAGAGTGGTGCTGACGGTGTTCTCACCTCCGTGCCAACATGGGGCTGGTGTCCTGAGTACACCGACTCTGGCGGGGGTCCACCGTACTTCCTCTGTCCTGTCGTCACATCTAGTGTGTAGTTGGTTCTTTCAAGCAGCGCCTGCCAAAGTCATCAGACTGCCATCAGAAAGCGGGAAGCTAATCTAAACTACTAACCACTGTCCAGAGCAAAATCAATTCACTTAAAATTAACAAAGGCAATCAATCAACCAACCAACATGCACTATGATCACACTGCATAAATAATTGGTACACTTACAGATCTATTTGCTTACAGGTTTACTTAATCATCTTAAATCACCTACTTTTATTTTTGCTTCATCTGGTCCTTTAGTAGAGTCTGAAACTTTGGTCCCTTGCTTCTCCCGCTGTCTGTACGTCTTCATTACTCCACACAAATAGGCACTTTTGTTCTGCAGAGACGAGAAGATGGTTTGCCGCTTTACCTCCAAGTCCCATAGCAGCATTAGGCTATTATCTTAATCGAAACATTGAGCACAAACTTACTTGCACATGTGAAAGATCACTTTCCTTAAACTGAACGAGAACTTGTAGTGCAGCTTCTTCATTGAATTCTTTCAAGGCCTCTATTGCCCTTTCATCTAAGTCGCTGTGTGCTACAAGGCCTGGGGTAAAAGACATGTCAACCATAAGACTTTTGTTCAGTAAAACCAGCAAATACAAAGAACCATCTCTTTTGTCCAGTGAAATCTTGACAAGAACCATCATAGCCATCCATAAATTACTCCCACAGAGAGAATCAATAGCCTCACAAGGACATTTAGATCAACACACAAAGACCATGTCAGAGTCATATGAATGCATACAACAAGCCACAATTAACTGAGCTTACATTTAAGGTACACTTTAAAGAAAAACACATAATTAATCCAGGAATAAAAAAAATATTCATTTCTCAACACTGTACAAAGAAAGACTGCGCATTGTATAGCTTTGGCACAAGCCTACCTCTATGTACCTCAACCCCTCCCGTGCACACACACCACTCTTTTGCTGATTAGTGTGCCTGTAGGCAGTGGGCTTTAGAGGGGCACATCACCTGTCCTAGCATCAGACAGCTGCTACTATTGTTCCTGAGCCTACCCAGCTGGCTTTCCTTTCCCATGGGACCATACCAAGAAGCACCTCTAATACAGAGCCCCCCCCCCCCCCCCCCCCCCTCCCCTCCCCCAACAACAGTTTACTAATCCACACAGTGCTTTCTTCTATACACAATGCATTTAGGGTTTAATCTGTCTACTGAAGGCGTTGAGAATTTTGTCAATTGCAACTGCAGTACCCATTTTGTCAGGCAACCACACAAAGTTGCTAGGCTACTGTAGATTTCCTGATTCCCACTCCGCAGAGCAAATAGATGTAGCTTACAAAATACATGCACAGGAGAAAATATCTGGGAGCGAAAAGAGTGTGTTTTGGGTACTTATCACAGGCTTACCTGCTACGTAAATTTCATCTAGTTTTTCAGCAACTTTCTGTGGTAAACCAGCTTCTAACAAAGTTTGGAAATGGTCAGAATGGGTAACTGCAGCGGTCGTGTCCATTGGTTCTTCTGTACCATTTCCATTAACATGTTCTGTTGCCATGTCTCCAGCAATCTGTTCAAATGCAATGGGCCAAATTAATTGAGAGGTTGGGAGGATCAAAGAATTGATATGAATCAGGGTCATCAATATATCATCATGTAAGTTAATTTGTGTAAATTGTTTATCAGACACCAGAAAGTGACAGCAAAGCCATGTTATTCAAAAACATCCAACAGTGAAGTTAGTCTTAAAGCATCCGACCAGTTTTGCTGTAGGAAAAGGTCCATCTAACCAGTTGGGCACCTTCATGTTGCCATAAAATGCATTAACATTAGTGCTTTAAGACTTTGTCAACTGACTGCTTAGTGTTTACTTCCTTAACGTTAAATAAAAACTAACGATGTAAACAATAGTAGCGTTAACCTCAAACAACTTGTTAACACAAGTACTACATCCACACATGCAAATATAGCAAGACAGCTAGGCAAAAATGCACATGTGCAGTTATATATGGTTATGTATAAAAGGAAGATAGTAAAACAACATTCACGTTAGCAACAGCCATGCCAGTAAGTTCGGCCACATCACTTAATGAACGTCAAGGCTAGCTAACTTTAGACATGTAACGTTAGGCCAAGTTTACGTTCGTAACCATACCTTGGAATTCCCACTTCTATGTTATAGCATGGTTAAGTGATTACTTTCATTTTAATGCCAACAATTGCAGTTGCAGCTAAAGCTAATGCTAGCTCAATGTCATTGCTAACTACACAGCACTGTGATTTGCTTGTTGACATGCCGCTTGCAGCTCACGAATAATCAACGTTACATTATACTTAAGACATGTAATACATCTTTCAAACATGTCATATTTACATTTATATATCTGTGACTGGGAACACAGAGTATTGACATTCGGCTGCTAAGCAAAGCACGCCTGACATAAATTACAATGGCTTGGAAGGTCCTTAGAAAGCTAACGTTGACTGACATTAGCAAGTCTTCTCTAATTACCTGATCACTGCATATAAGTTGACTAGGTTACAGGCTAGCTTTGGAAGCCAGCAACCAAGCCAGTGAGTTTGTGGTCAGTCTGTCAAGTCTAGCTCATTTCCCCTTTCCCCATAAACCAACACATTAGGTAGCTGTCCAAGCTAGCGATAGCATAGAAGCTAACGCATCTGACAAAAAAAATCTCATTCCATGTCGGAGACAACCCACGTTAACTGAAATAACGTTAGCTCACCATGCCCTGTCAAAACGTTAACCTCTGTCATCTAGCAAGCTACCTGCATCAACGAGCAGTTTCATGAATCAGTGTAGGGTTTGCATACTGCAGAGGTAAAGATCAGTGAATAAAGATAACGTTAGCGTTACTGAATGTCAATGTAACGTTAGACCTTCATTGATCCAACCGAAATCAAAAATCTAGCCGGCTAGGTGGGTTAGCTCACAACAGTCAGTGGACTCCGTGAATAATAAGTCTGTCGTAAGTTATCATGCCAGCAATTGCAATACAGGTATAACACAATGCCTACTAAGAAGTCAGAAGTACTAATCAACGTGTTGTTTAGGAGTTCACAGGGTGCAACATAATCTTGAAATCAACCCAAATGACCCAACGTGCCGCCACATAACTGGAGTCCATTTTCAAAAAGCCGGGTGGCTACAGCACAAGACAAACCACTTCTCACATTGTTTAGAAACACTACAGCCATAAAAAATAGATAGCATTCTGTAGGGCGAGCAATTTACAGTTCAAGATATAGTTACCTTAAGATGGCTCAATAAGGTGCACGGTAAGGATCGGTTCAATTTTGGGGGTGTTTTTATGAAAAGAAATAAATCTACGACTCCCCGGCGTAAGTCCGGTCGGGTTCTTTCACTTCGGGTGATGTAAAATGGCGGATACGTTCACGCCAGGATTTCTCACGCATCTATGGGGTTTCTGAGACAATCATACACGGGCTCAGTTGTCTGTAGATAGTAAACACGGGAACCAGAGCCAGTCTCTGCAGGAACTGTAAACCGAATTCCAGCCCGTCTAAGTAGACCTAGAATAAAAAATCGTGGAATAGATGTTTACACTGAATAGAATGCTACAAATTAGCAGCGCAATTTGAGCCTATCGTTTTACACAATCATTTAACAATTTAGTCATATAGGCTACTGTACGGACGGTAGTCTACTGTTTTATGATAGTGCCGGTAGGCTATAATTTCTCACAGAGTTTTTATCTATACAAAATGGGATCAGTTCTGGTTTTCATGCATTTTTACAGGCGACAAATACGGGGACAAGAGAAAACAGGTAGGCCTATTACCATATGGTAAGGCCAATATACTCTTAAAATGTACAATAACTGACCGAATCTGTCTGTAGGAAAATGCAGACACATTGGGTAGAATCACAAATAGTTCACAGACAGTTGTAATAAAGAAATAACATGTTAAACAGAAATTGTTTATTGAGAGAAAATGTGTTATTGATCAGTTTTAAAGGACGATTTAATCAATTGCTCAGGAAAAGTGATTTAGAAATAGAACAACTCTGACTCTGAGCTAGAGGAAGAACTGGATCTTGAACTAGCGGTCAAACTACTAGAGAAACTAGAGGTGGAGTTAGATTCATTTGCGAGATATCTGTCATATAACTCAAAAATCTCCCCAAAAAATTCTAAGTCTGAATCTGAATCTGATTCAGAGTCACTCAAATAATGTAAGGCCCTCTGCTCTGGACTCATGACTTCTCTTGGAATACGGGTTTGCTGAGGCATGATGGTCATCCTCAGGTTTTCTCTGTTGTTCAAACTGTCAAGGGACCTGAAGACATTCCTCACTGTGGTGCCCTCTTCAAGCTGAATGGTACTTGCCTTCACAAAATGAAACCAGAAACTATCAAATGCTAATCTCCATCACTATTTTGTGTTGCTATACTGTACAGTTCATGCACTGTTTAATAAACTGGACGTGAAGCTCAGAGAAAACGGCATAAGACCATGATATGGATAGGCTACATTAATTTGCTTGTCGTGTATCTACCTCTCCAAACCTGACATGCGCCTTGTGTATGAAAGAGAAATGGCAACATTTACCTCGCCTTGTTCAACCACTGCCTGCCGTTGAGCCTGTCTGACAGATGGATTTACATCACTCTCTGATATACATCTGGGATGAACAATTGCAACCTGTTTGCAAACATAAGTGTTTTTAAGGCATGAATTTGACCACATCTCCCCATTGGCATTTAAGTTGGGGGTGGGGCATTGTGTTACATCACAGAATACATCGACCCCAGTCCATGCATTTAATGAGACACATCTTCATGACTTGTACTGATCACAGCCAGGCTTGTAATACAATTTCATTATGTTGACACAATATGATCCTCCAGGGAGATTACAACAATTAACAACAGGAATTACTGTTACAATACACAGGCTCAATATATACATTGAACCATACTAGTTATCATACTGGGGTAATGCAATGTATTAAAAGCAAGGAAAAGAATAACCTTTCGAGGAACTTCATTCCTATCCCAAATACTCTGCTTAAGTTTGCTGCCAGAATTGGGAGAACCTCTTGGGTTGTCCAACAGTCTGCCATCAACTCTACAATCCTCAGAGTGTGTCCCTCTAGAAGTTCCTGCAGAGGGCTTTGTGTGTATAAAGAACAGTTATACAAATTATATTCACCAATTATATTCAAATGTGTGGGTTTTTTTTGTTGGTCAAATACATTCCTCCATTACCTTAAGATGTTTCGAGGTATCCATTTTAGGACAACACTGCAAGTACACAAATCTGCAATTGACAGCCCAAATACTTTATTAGAATTACATTCCATCACTGAATGTGTGGAAATCTAGAAGATCTCTTTATTAGCTAAAGCATTCCTAATGACATCACAAACCTTTTGCAACTCTAGAACGAGGACATTGTGAGGCTGCAGGAGAGACTCTAGAACTCTGACACCAGATTGCATTGTGAGGCAGCAGGAGACTTAATGCTGCCCAGGCTCTATGGCTCTGATGCTGCCCAGCTAACTTTTAGTGGGGCTGTTAAGCTCTTAAAATAGGGACGATCTTGCTTTTTATGAAAGAAGCATGAAACTTGACCTCAAGCCACTGACCTCTGTATGTTGTATGTGACACTACAGGTGAATGGGGTAAAAAAAAAAAAAATAACAGATATCACCATGAAACTTTCTCAGTTGAATACTCATGTTAAGCTAAGAAAAAAATGTATTGAAAGTTTTTTTATATTTTAATGTTTAAATATGCAAATTAGGTGATATCTATAATTTTTTTTTTTTTTACCCTATTCGCGTCACAACCATAGACTGTAAAAAATAGGTCACAACATATTACAGAGGTCAATGACCTCTATCTGACCTCAGAGGTCAAACTGAGAATGCCTCCAGATCTAAAATTAAAGCTTAGGTCATCAAGAACAAACCCTGAAAATGTCATGCTTCTTTCATAAAAAACAAGATCGTTGAGCTTAACAGCCCCATTATTTGGATCCTAAGCCAAATTGACAGTTATGAATTTAAGAATTACTTCTGTATTAGAAGTTTTTTTTTTTTTAAGCCTTGTGTTATCCTCAAATCTTACCGACACTCTTTATCCTTGGGGTCAATTTGACCCCAAATAAATAAACCCTCAGAAAATGGTTATAATTAATATTGTTACCCAGTTTTTTTGTGACAGGTACTTAACAAGAGTGTAATAGCCACCATCAAAAGCCCTACAAAACAATCCCACCCCCCACACCCCTTTATGAACCTTGGAACCCTGGCTAGCAGTATTGCCCATCCAGTGTCAGCAGCCCAAAGGCTTGCTGTTGTTTCCCCTTTTGACTTATACAGTCCTGCTAAAATTACTTATATGTAATATGTACTTGTGTATGTAATAATGATAATAACAATATGCTCTCATATTCAAATAATAATGTCCATAATGTGTCAAATATTCATGTATCCTATGTTTCATACAGCTGGGGTCAAACTGACCCCAAGGAACATCAATGTACAAAATATTTGTACAGGACATTGAAAACAAATGACAAATGTCATGTTAACTCACCCTTCAATTGAGGAAAAGTCATGAAACATGAAGCAAAAAAAAAGTGAACCATATATTTTATGATGTTAAACGTTGCTTGGGGTCAAACTGACCCCAAGAAGATAAGAACAGAATATTTTTCTGTAATGAGGTCCTAGGTCCTTGATTCATAGACCAAATCATAGATGAAAACAGAATTACATACACTTGCATTGTATAAAGAACACATAAACGAAGCATTTATTATACTTGAATTAAAGGCATACCTTCTTAGCTAAGACGTGTCCTTGGGAACACATTTGCACAGTAGGTCCCCATAGACCTCTCTTGAATAAGTCCCGCCTCTGAAACATCCGGATCCACCCAACTTCCGGGCGTCGAATGTCTATGGGAAATAACATGGCATTTCGAAAAGCCATACCTGTCAAACATCTATAGGTGGCGAAGTAGAAAAAAAATGGTGGGCCGATTGGCCTACACACTTCTGACATCTAGTTTCCACTGGATTTTTTGATTGTCGGTGCCGTTAAAGTAGAAATATATCAGTAAGAAGCACTAAGCTAACGCACGCTTCTGACGCCGCAACTCCCTGAGTCAAGGTTGCATAGCAACGGCAATGTTTCATAGCTTGTCTTCACCGAAATTGAGTTCGTGGCACCAGAGCACAGTACGGAGGTGGCACTAACCCTGCATGAAATCGTCATGTTTGATAGGTTGTTAATACATTCTGAAAATGTTACTGTTCTGATCAAGGTCATGCAAAATAAAGCTATCGACTCAATGCGACTCTGCCTCTGATTCCTAGTCTGCTTATCATTATCTGTTTTTCGTGAAATAAAGAATCTCGTCTCGTCATGTCTTTAGTGTCTTTGTCGGCGATTTCTTTCTTTTTCAAATATCTCAATAACAGCCAACAAACTCTCAGCACAGTCAAACCAAAGTTAAGTCGTGTAACACTGGTGAACTGGTCTACTTAGCCTCAGATCCGCCATATGTCTATGCTCTCCGAACGTTCGCCTGCCCCCTTGGTTAGATCCATAGACAGTAAAAGAAACCAGTCACAACCTAACATGATGGTCATTTTCACGCGTGATAGAGTGGTGAAGTCCCGCCCCTTCCGTGGACCTATCTTTCAAAAAAATTTGAACGGCAGTCTGGCGAAAAATAAATTATTTTCTGGTCCCGGTTGACTTGTGCCTTGAATTACCCATATGATGTTTGTCGATTTTAATGTAAAGACATTTGCAGTTTGTTTCGTAACTATTGAATTACAACATTGTGAAAGATCGTAATTCCAACGACTACAAACCTATTTTTTACAGTCTATGCTACAAACCCATCAGTCGCGCTAGTGACGTTAGCTCATTCACGGCCACACTAGATTGTACAAGCATAGCTTCTACCAGCAACAGGTCTTAATTGGGCTTTCCTTGCCGAAGAAAATACCATGAGTCAGAGGATTAAACACATCAGGTAAGTTGTATTCGTCCATAGACTGTACATTACATACTGTTAAATGACATAGCAGGCAGCAAGATGCAACCGTTAACTAACATAACAGCTCTTATCGTTTCATTACGTTGGTGACGTACATCGTTCGAGATGAGAGATGTAGTCCACTGAGTGGATTCACACAAAACCAACATAACTTTTGAAGTCTATCGAACAACAGTACTTTCTTGACGTGAAAAATTATCTTTTAAATTCACACACATCATATATGAAATTTGTGGCACAATTCAAACTGGACCAAAAAATAATTGTTATCTCTCCATTAAAGGAACCGTATGTAAGAAATGAAATTCAATTAATCATAAAATGGCCCTGATTTGTCACTAGACATCAATTAATTAGCTAATTTCAAATACTTATATCACTGACAACAGTAGTCCGGCCAGGATATCGTCATTTCAAAAAGTGAAGTTGCAGCCCTCAACTGATGTTGATGTTTACATATTTGTGTTTTAGCCTGATCCTCCACCCTCCACCTATCTAGTAATCACAAAGTCAGTAGTGTTTCGGCATCTGGGTTGCCAGCTCTGCTCTAGTTACCACTGCGGTGTACACCGCTCTACAGTATTTTGAAAGTGATTGTAGTACCAGTTTTGGCCAAAATCCTACATACGATTCCTTTAACTCCCGTTCATAATTTTTTGAAAGATAGGTCCCATGGACCGGAAGTAGAAGGGGCGGGACTTCACCACTCTATTTCAGTGGTCGTGCAAGGTTCAGCCTCTTTTCAACACGAGTCTCCCTTTTGGGAGATTTGTTCTACTGTAGATGACAATACAATTTTGATACAATTCAAATGCCAGAGACTTAAAAAAAACAAACATTTTATTTAAGTAATTGGCGACCTACAGATCATTGCACAAAAATTGTTACAGCCATTTGAACCTAGTGCATTTAAGTTATGTAGGAGTAGTTTTATTTATAATAAAAAAAAAAAGTTGACTAATGAACTAGTGCTGTTCAAACACACCATTCCTGTAGAAAACCAGTAGCCCAATTACATGCCTGCAGGTAGCCCGCTTTAAAAATGCATTCAATAATGACTACTGAATATCATATTAGCCTGTATTTAATGTGCAGTAAGTAGAATTTAGCCATGGCTGCATGTGACAAGTGACATAGCATAGAGATTTGCGAATAACAGACATTCCTGTAATTTAGATAGATTTACATGAATTCAGACCAAGGAGACAATCCATCCTTGTGTGAAACAAGTTATTCAGTACAGGGGGCAAAGCTCAAAATAGCACTTTAAAAAGTCAGATGGGGATACACACACGTATTTAGGTCCCATGGAGTCATTCAGCTAGGAGGTCGATTCACATCTTGGGGCCTACTTTATGATGCTTCTCGTGTCCAGCACCTACTCATTACGGCACAATACTGCCAAAAAAAAATGAAACACTGTTAAAATGAGTAATGTCTCATCAAGTCAGCACTGGACTACAGAGGCAAAATATGGACTGAGGTGCTAAATATGAATGTTGTCTTTTCAGAAGTCAGATCCGAGTAAATCTCATTCACATGAAATCAGGTTCGGGATAGATTCATCCTTAAAGGCAACACAGAACCATTGGAAGCATCATTAATAAACCTGCATATAACCTACAATATTTTTCCTCCCACACCAATACAGACCATCAACAGCTGCAACATGACACCAGTATAAGACAGACCAGTACTCACTCATTTTGGCACAGTACAACCACAGACCACGTCATGTGGATGAGGATCAACTTCAGGGAATTTTTTTTTTATATATATATATATATAAATATAAATATATACACACACACACACACACACACACTTAATAGGTAATGTCTAATCAAGTCAGCACTGGACTACAGAGCAAGGAAAAAGATGTGCTAAACATGAAAGTTGCATTTCAGAAGTCATATTCGATAAGAATTTCATTCACATGAAATCAGGTTCGGGATATATTCATCCTTAAAGCAACCCCCAAAAATGACAAGTGACAAACACACAGCAACACAAGAATCACCCAGGAATTTAAGAATGACATTACATCACAACTACCACATACCACATGAATGTAGTAAGAGTTTGGTACTTTGCTCCAAAGTTCCAGAGTTTTGGTTCCATCTTCATGTGGCCTGGAAATGACATCCAACATCAACGCAACTCTTATATGGAGATCATTAAACTACGAAGGCTACTTCTACAAACATAGCAGGTTGCATTTCAGAAGTCAGATCCGATAACAATCTCATTCACATGAAATCAGGTTCGGGATAGATTCATCCTTAGAGCAACAGACCCATTAGCAGAAGTACCACTAATTAGAGTAATCTTTCATCCTTTTAACCTATCCATATCAACAACCCCCCCCCCCCCCCCACCACCACAGAAGCAATCAAAAGAGCTGAATCATGAAGCTAGTACAAGACAGACCAGCACTTACTCATTATGTCACAGTACCACCAGAGACAGCCTGTTCATGTGATTAAGATCGCCCTGAGGAGAAAAATAAATAAATATATAGATAAATACTCTTAAAATGGGTGATGTCTTATCAAGTCAGCACTGAACTGAGGCAAAACACACATAGGTTGCATTTCAGAAGTCAGATCCGATAAAAATTTAATTCACATGAAATCATGTTCGGGATAGATTCATCCTAAAGCTCTACGTTCACGCCAGGATTTCTCACGCATCTATGGGGGTTCTGAGACAATCATACACGGGCTCAGTTGTCTGTAGATAGTAAACACTGGAACCAGAGCCAGTCTCTGCGGGAACTGTAAACTCAACGAATTCCAGACAGCCCGTGTAAGCAGACCTAGAATAAAAATCGTGGAATAGTTTACACTGAATAGAATGCTACAAATTATCAGCGCAATTTGAGCCTATCGTTTTACACAATCATTTCACATTTCAGTCACATAGGCTACTGTACGGACGGTAGTCTACAGTTTTATGATAGTGCAGGCAGGCTATAATTTCTCACAGAGTTTTTATCTACAAAATGGGATCAGTTCTGGTTTTCATGCATTTTTACAGGCCACAAAAACGGGGACAAGAGAAAACAGGTAGGCCTATTACCATATGGTAAGGCCAATATACTCTTAAAATGTACAATAATAACTGAATCTGTCTGTAGGAAAACGCAGACACATTGGGTAGAATCACAAATAGTTCATAGACAGTTGTAATAAAGAAATAACATGTTAAACAGAAATTGTTTATTGAGAGAAAATGTGTTATTGATCAGTTTTAAAGGACGATTTAATCAATTGCTCAGGAAAAGTGATTCAGAAATAGAACTATGACTCTGACTCTGAGCTAGAGGAAGAGCTGGATGAACTTGAGCTCGAGCTAGAACTGGATCTTGAACTAGAGGTCAAACTACTAGAGGAACTAGAGTCAGATTCACTTGCGAGATATCTGTCATATAACTCACAAATCTCCCACAAAAGTTCTAAGTCTGAATCTGAATCTGATTCAGAGTCACTCAAATAATGTAAGGCCCTCTGCTCTGGACTCATGACTTCTCTTGGAATACGGGTTTGCTGAGGCATGATGGTCATCCTCAGGTTTTCTCTGTTGTTCAAACTGTCACGGGACCTGAAGACATTCCTCACTGTGGTGCCCTCTTCAAGCTGAATGGTACTTGCCTTCACAAAATGAAACCAGAAACTATCAAATGCTAATCTCCATCACTATTTTGTGTTGCTATACTGTACAGTTCATGCACTGTTTAATAAACTGGACGTGAAGCTCAGAGAAAACGGCATAAGACCATGATATGGATAGGCTACATTAATTTGCTTGTCGTGTATCTACCTCTCCAAGCCTGACATGTGCCTTGTGTATGAAAGATAAATGGCAACATTTACCTCGCCTTGTTCAACCACTGCCTGCCGTTGAGCCTGTCTGACAGATGGATTTACATCACTCTCTGATATACATCTGGGATGAACAATTGCAACCTGTTTGCAAACATAAGTGTTTTTAAGGCATGAATTTGACCACATCTCCCCATTGGCATTTAAGTTGGGGGTGGGGCATTGTGTTACATCACAGAATACATCACCCCCAGTCCATGCATTTAATGAGGCACATCTTCAGGACTTGTACTGATCACAGCCAAGCTTGTAATACAATTTCATTATGTTGACAATGTGATCCTTACAACAATTAACAGGAATTACTGTTACAGTACACAGGCTCAATATATACATCAAACCATACTAGTCATCATACTGGGGTAATGCAATGTATTAAAAGCAAGGAAAAGAATAACCTTTCGAGGAACTTCCTTCCTATCCCAAATACTCTGCTTAGGTTTGCTGCCAGAATTGGGAGAACCTCTTGGGTTGTCCAACAGTCTGCCATCAATTCTACAATCCTCAGAGTGTGTCCCTCTAGAAGTTCCTGCAGAGGGCTTTGTGTGTATAAAGAACAGTTATACAAATTATATTCACCATATATTCAAATGTGTTTTTTTTTTTTTACAAATACATTCCTCCATTACCTTAAGACATTTCAAGGTATCCATTTTAAGACAACACTGCAAGTACTCAAATCTGCAATTGACAGCCCAAATACTTTTAGAATTACATTCCATCACTGAATGTGTGGAAATCTAGAACATCTCTTTATTAGCTAAAGCATTCCTAATGACATCACAAACCTTTTGCAACTCTAGAACTAGGACATTGTGAGGCTGCAGGAGACTTTAGAACTGACACCAGATTACATTGTGAGGCTGCAGGAGACTTAAACTTTGGATCCTAAACCAAATTGCCATTTATAGTAAGGATTATTAAGATAGGCCACAGCCATGAGTTTAAGAATTACTTCTGTATTAAGTTTTTGGAACTTAAGATAAAATATTTCTGTAATGAGGTCCCAGATTCATAGACCAAATCATAGATGAAAACAAAATTATACACTTGCATTGTATAAACACAAAGCATTTATTATACTTGAATTAGAGGCATACCTTCTTAGCTAAGACGTGTCCTTGGGAACACATTTGCACAGTAGGTTCCCATTGTAGCTTTTCACTGCAGTGCTTGTACAGGGTGTAATACACCAGTGAATAGTCAGCGATTAACTTACTTCAGAGATCCTTATGCAGCAATTTCATTAGACATACACCATTTTATATTTTTCATATCTTCACCTTAATTCAATGGGTGTGCATTTTTAAGCTAAGATGTTACACTGCATACGTCTACTTCCTGTGGCCCCATCATACACACTTAGAGCCAGTTGGACAACATTCTGATTTTGACTCCCTAAGCCAGTCATCCAAATAAACCACTTTTGCTGCCAAGTATTTCATTGTAGAGAACAAGTTATATGTTGTTAAGGTGGAGGCTAGGCCCTTCTGGGAGATTTGTTCTACTGTAGATGACAATGCAATTTTGATACAATTCAAATGCCAGAGACTTTAAAAAAACATTTTATTTAAGTAATTGGTGACCTACAGACCATTGCACAAAAATAGTTACAGCCATTTGAACTTAGTGCATTTAAGATATGTAGGAGTAGTTTTATTTATATTTAAAAAAAAAAAAAATTCCTGACATTACTGTAATTTAGATAGATTTACATGAATTCAGACCAAGGAGACAATCCATCCTTGTGTGAAACAAGTACAGGAGGCAAAGCCCAAAATAGCACACACACACTATTATTTGGGTCCCATGGAGTCATTCAGCTAGGAGGTGGATTCACATCTTGGGGCCTACTTTATGATGCCGTGTCCAGCACCTACTCCTTACGGCACAGTACTGCCAAACAGACTGATGGAGGATCGCCCTGAGGGGAAAAAAATTAAACACTCTTAAAATGACTAATGTCATATCAAGTCAGCACTGGACTAGAGGCAAAATATGGACTATAGTGCTAAATATGAATGTTGTCTTTTCAGAAGTCAGATCCGAGTAAATCTCATTCACATGAAATCAGGTTCGGGATAGATTCATCCTTAAGGCAACAGAACCATTGGAAGCACCATTAATAAACCTGCATCCTTTTACCAACTTTGAGAAAGAAAAAAAAAAAAAAAAAAAAAAAAGGAACCCTTAGACAATATTTTTCCTCCCACACCAATACAGACTATCAACAGCTGCAACATGACACCAGTATAAGATAGACCAGTACTCACTCATTTTGGCACAGTACAACCACAGACCACGTCACGTGGAGAAGGATCAACCTGGGGGGGGGGGGGGGGACACAGACAGACAGACACACTTAAAAATAGGTAATGTCTAATCAAGTCAGCACTGGATTATAGAGCAAGAAATAGATGTGCTAAACAAGTTGCATTTCAGAAGTCAGATCCGATAAGAATTTCATTCACATGAAATCAGGTTCGGGATAGATTCATCCTAAAGCAACCCCCCCCAAAAAAGATTATCGTTTTGCTGTAACAAATACACAGCAAAACATTACCCAGGAACGTATGACATTACTTCAAAACTACCACACAAATGTTTGAGTTTGGTACTTACATCTCAGTGGCCTACAGACATCATGATCATGGCTCCATCTTCATGTGGCCTGGAAATGAGATCCAACATCAACACAACTCTTCTAGCGAGATCATTAAACTATGAAGGCTACAGAGCAGCAGAGTAGGCTTCCACAAACATAGCAGGTTGCATTTCAGAAGTCAGATCCGATAAGAATCTCATTCACATGAAATCAGGTTCGGGATAGATTCATCCTTAGAGCAACAGACCCATTAGCAGAAGTACCACTAATTAGTGTAATCCTTCATCCTATCCATATCAACAAAGCCCCCCCTCCCCCACCACAGAAGCAATCAAAAAAACTGAATCATGAAGCTAGTACAAGACAGACCAGCACTTACTCATTATGTCACAGTACCACCAGAGACAGCCTGTTTGTGATTAAGATCGCCCTGAGGAGAAAAAATAAATAAATATAGATAAATACTCTTAAAATGGGTGATGTCTTATCAAGTCAGCACTGAACAGAGGCAAACTACTTAGAGATGTGCTAAACATGAAGGTTGCATTTCAGAAGTCAGATCCGATAAGAATTTCATTCACATGAAATCAGGTTCGGGATAGCTTCATCCTTAAAGCAACCCCCCAAAAAAAGATCATTGTTTTGCTGTAACAAAAACACAGCAAAACATCACCCAGGAACATATGACATTACTTCAAAACTACCACACAAATGTAGTAAGAGTTTGGTACTTACAGCCTAGTGGCCTACAGACATCATGATCATGGCTCCATCTTCATGTGGCCTGGAAATGAGATCCAACATCAACGCAACTTATATGGAGATTAAACTATAAAGGCTACAGAGCAGTATAAAGTAGGCTTCCACAAACATAGCAGGTTGCATTTCAGAAGTCAGATCCGATAAGAATCTCATTCACATGAAATCAGGTTCGGGATAGATTCATCCTTAGAGCAACAGACCCATTAGCAGAAGTACCACTAGTGTAATCCTTCATCCTTTTAACCCATCCATATCAACCTCAACCCCCTCAACACACCACAGAAGCAATCAAAAGAGCTGAATCATGAAGCTAGTACAAGACAGACCAGCACTTACTCATTATGTCACAGTACCACCAGAGACAGCCTGTTCATGTGATTAAGATCGCCCTGAGGAGAAAAATATATATATTTAGATAAATACTCTTAAATTTGGGTGATGCGTTATGTCAGCACTGAACTGAGGCAAACACAGGTTGCATTTCAGAAGTCAGATCCGATAAGAATTTCATTCACATGAAATCAGGTTCGGGATAGATTCATCCTTAAAGCAACCCCCCCAAAAAAGATCGTTTTGCTGTGACACACAGCAAAACATCACCCAGGAACGTATGACATAACTTCAAAACTACCACACGAATGTAGTAAGAGTTTGGTACTTACAGCCTAGTGGCCTACAGGCATCATGATCATGGCTCCATCTTCATGTGGCCTGGAAATGAGATCCAACATCAACACAACTCTTCTAGCAAGATCATTAAACTATGAAGGCTACAGAGCAGCATAGAGTAGGCTTCCACTAACATAGCAGGTTGCATTTCAGAAGTCAGATCCGATAAGAATCTCATTCACATGAAATCAGGTTCGGGATAGATTCATCCTTAG
Organism: Alosa sapidissima; assembly: GCF_018492685.1. NCBI lineage: Eukaryota > Metazoa > Chordata > Actinopteri > Clupeiformes > Clupeidae > Alosa > Alosa sapidissima. The sequence goes on along the minus strand of NC_055962.1, from coordinate 35,278,803 downwards.
AGCAACAGACCCATTAGCAGAAGTACCACTAATTAGTGTAATCCTTCATCCTTTAACTTATCCATATTCTCCCCCCCCCCCCCCCCCACACACACACAACAGAAGAAATCAAAAGAGCTGAATCATGAAGCTAGTACGAGACAGACCAGCACTTACTCATTATGTCACAGTACCACCAGAGACAGCCTGTTCATGTGATTAAGATCGCCCTGAGGAGAAAAATAAATATACATGTAAGGGATAATGGACGACACGGTGGTCTGTTCACAGAAGTTAATGCACGGTCGAGGTTGTAAAACGGCCCGACGCGAAGCAGAGTGCATTAACTTCTGTGAACAGACCACCGTGGAGTCCATTATCCCGCTTATTCCACTGTTGCCACTTGCGTTTTGTTCATTTCCTGTTACAATTTAAACGTTTTAATCGCTAGAACTGTCTTGTTTGTAGAACTAATTTCTTCCGACACATATCAACTAATTTCTCAACTCACAGGACAAACTGCCGTTACTAGTTCTAAATGGATGGTTGCTACGGCCAAAGGCCAGTCGTTAGTTCTATCTCTCCCGTTGTCAAGCGGGCGTATCCCAAGATTCTGATGAACTTCAGCTTTGAAACGTCGCTTTTACTTAGCCTGCCGTCATCCATCTAGCTAAAAGCCACCTCCGTCATATGCTACAATGTTGCAATGTTCTGAACGTCTGCATTTTACAGCTCGGATGCAACGTGACCGTTCATTTAAACTTCACAACGAGTTCGGCGAATTAATATACAAGTGTGATACGGCCAAAAAAATTGATCTACTTCATAGGTGTGCAGATAATATACGGTTAATGGTCGTTCTAAATTACGTATGACAATGGGAAATTCAACCAAGCAGTGGAATACATTTAGATAAATACTCTTAAATTTGGGTGATGTGTTATCAAGTCAGCACTGAACTGAGGCAAAACACACAGGTTGCATTTCAGAAGTCAGATCCGATAAGAATTTCATTCACATGAAATCAGGTTCGGGATGGATTCATCCTTAAAGCAACCCCCCCCCCCCCCCCCCCCAAAAAAAAAAAAGATTAGCGTTTTGCTGTGACAAACACAGCAAAACATCCAGGAACTTGACATTACTTCAAGACTACCACATGAATGTAGTAAGAGTTTGGTACTTACAGTAGTGGCCTACAGACATCATGATCATGGCTCCATCTTCATGTGGCCTGGAAATGAGATTCAACGTCAACGCAACTCTTGGAGATCATTAAACTATGAAGGCTACAGAGCAGTAGAGAGTAGGTTTCCACAAACATAGCAGGTTGCATTTCAGAAGTCAGATCCGATAAGGATCTCATTCACATGAAATCAGGTTCGGGATAGATTCATCCTTAAAGCAACACAGGTTTATTATTTTTTTTATTTAAGAACCAAAAAGGTATTATTGTTACCCCCCATACCACAGAAGCAATCAGAACAGCTGCAACATGAAGCTAGTATAAGAGACCAGCACTTACTCACTATGGCATAGCACCAGAGGCAGCTTGTGTGGATGAGGATCGCCCTGAGGAGGGAAAAAAAGAACGATAAACACTCTTAAATGGGTAATGGCTTATCAGGTCCGCACTGGACGGCAAAACACTATATAAATGTGCTAAACATGAAGGTTGCATTTCAGAAGTCAGATCCGATAAGAATTTCATTCACATAAAATCAGGTTCGGGATAGATTAATCCTTAAAGCAACCCCAAAGCAATCCTTAATACGTTCAACTACTGCAAATAAACTTTCTTTTAAGTACAATCAAAAGGATTCTGATCAAGCCTTTCTACAAAGGCCCTAGAAAGAACCTCGCCTGGAACTGCCCATCTCAATGAACTATGCTAAGCTTTGCTAACGGTGGGTGTTTCAGACTGAATTACGGCGCTCACAGAGACGAGAAGGGTATGCAGCATCTTATCTAACTCTGGGGGAGACGATGAATAAGCGAATGATAACAAGTGCCATAGTAATAAACCCAAGTAGGCAAACTCACCACAGCACTCTTGACCTCAAGGTAGCATGTGTGCAGCACGTGCTTGTTTAGCGCAACAATCACATAACTTGGAACATTTGGAAGTTTAATAGCCTCTTTTTGGATCCAGTTTGATCGCTGTTGTATGCTCTTCCAAACATAGCGGACCTTATAATAATCTTGCAGAACGTGGACTACCTAATTACTTCAATGTGTTCTATGTCGCCGACGCTATGAGATGTCTTCGAAGACTCAGGAGAATGAGTGTGAGGGGCACATGCTTTTTATAGGCGGATCGCAAGGGGGCTGGATTTCAACGTGGTTTGCAACGCCGCTCCGCCTTTCTTTTTAAGATAAATAAATATTTCAACGGTTGCCGACCCATCATCCACCACGACAGTTTATCTGACTAGAAATGGGCACCATAACGTTAGAAGTTATATGCAGGATACAAAATAATTAATTGCAGAATTAATTTCTAGAGTAAATATAGTTTATTTGAATGCCGCACAGAGTTGACGTATATTTCCCATAATATTTCTCACATGGCGTTGGAATTAATAGTCAGCAAAGACTTTCATATTAATGAATAATTCAATCTTTCTCATTCCACAGGAAGTGACAATACGCTTGTCATGTGACACTATTCAGTCCACTTTTTCAGCCTATCCCTGTTAGGAATGTTGGTGTCGTAAACAAACCATTCGCTCGCTGGTCTGTCAGAGGAAAAGAGAGTCAACAGAAGTCTGGCACTGTTAAACAGTAAAAATTGCAAAAGCCTCACCTGTTCTCACTTATGTATTCATCGGTCGTTTAGACAGGGTCTTGCAATGTCAACACTGTTGGAAGTTTCTTTAACGTTACATCAAATTCTTTGATGACGTGTTTCTAAAATCCCATCATCTTTGCTTAGAAGGTTGTGGTATCGGCGCAACTTTTCTAGAGGTAAGTAGGAACTACCAGCGAGCTAGTGAACAGGGTGCCTAAACATAATGCTTCGTTTGTTTTCAACAGCATATGTGAGTGTCTATATGTGTGCATTATGATGAAATGGCAGCACCCGACCCAGTAACACTTGTTTGACCAAGCCCTCAACTTCAAGAGAAGCACAGGAGTTAAGTGGCTTATCGTTAGTAGCTTGATAGCTAACTAGCTTCCTTATATTACAAACAAGGATTTGTGGCGCTTCCTCATATTTATCAGCTGTCTGACTTTGATTAGATGGATTATTTTAGACAGATACTTAAGCATTTATGATGAAATGGCTTGACTTGTATAACAACTCATACCAACGTACCCACTCAAAGTGAGTAGCGTTAACAGAATTGTTGAAATGCATTTTAATTTAATACACTTTGTGCTCCTCAGGCAACAGACCGAGATGGCTGGAGTGAAAGAATATATACAAAACGTACGACAATGGTTGAGGATTGAGATTTGGAGGGAGGTGGTCCGCCAATACCCAGTCATATGTTTCCTTCTTATGTTTATGTTCCTGTCAACCATCATTTTGAATAGGTAAGGCCTGAATAGGTAATGTTATCTCAGTAAGGATTTAATAGTTGTTTCGCACATTATTGAGGAGTTTTACAGTATTGGTGTCATGCTACATAACCATTGCTCTGTAATTTCTCTATAAAGGTATTTGCATATCCTTATGGTATTCTGGTCATTTCTGGCTGGGGTGATCACATTCTATTGTTCTATCAGTCCGGAATACCTCCTGCCAAGCATTCTCTTCCATTTAAAACCAAAGAGCAAAGTAAGCATGCATTTTGACAGCATCAACATACAGCTATACAATTTGTGGGCAGTCTTAATGTGTGATTATTGTGAATGATGCTTTTCCAGCAAAATGAACAGCAGGAATTATTTCCATCTGGTCATAGCTGTGCCGTTTGTGGAAAAAGGAAGTGTAATCGCCACAGGTATACTTAGACCACCATGCATATGTAGTTCTTTTAATTTGGGTACTTTTGCAGTGTGTGGTCATACATAGATGAACAATAAAACGTTGTCTTTTGTCTTGAAGGCCAACTCTTCTCCTGGAAAACTATCAACCATGGTTGGACTTGAAGGTGCACTCGAAAGTGGATACCTCCATATCAGAGGTAGCTAACAAACTTTTTGGTAGTCCATGCATGGATATTATCCATAAAAAAAAACAATACTAAATGTAATCACTTCTTATATATTCCAGGTTTTGGAGTTGATTTTGGAGAACTTTGTGTATCCCTGGTACAGGTAATAGGCGTATTAAATTGGGATTTGGGGTTGGGCAGTGGAGACTTCCCAGTTGGCTGTGCAATGTGTTGTTTCTTTGTCTCAGGGATATTACAGATGATGAGGCCTGTGTCGATGAGTTAAGGATGATGCTTCGGTTTTTTGGTGCTGTGATTGTGAGACGAGCGCAAAAGGTAAAATTGTACAAGCTGTCATTTGATGCACTAACTTGTATTACGAAGAAGTCATAACTTTAGTATTGGCTGTTAAATATCCGCATTCTATTTTTCAATTTTGTGAGATATGTTAGGATCATGGACACTGTCAGTATAGCTTCCTTATGCTTTATCGCTTCTAATACAAGAACCTGTGCAATTATATGCCCTCATGGTAATTATTTGCTGATTTATATAATGTTTAATCACTGGTTCAATGTAGGTGGACTTCCCCTCACTTCTCACAGACAAAATGCTGAAAGCAGCCATGAAGCATGTTGAAATTGTGGCAAAAGCCTGGAATAAAGGTATTATTTACATCAAACATTGTTTATCGATTTTCCGGTTGGAACTGTTGCAGAAAATGTTAGTTTTGCCTAATTTGCTAACTGTGTGTGTGTGTGTGTAACAGTATCCCGAAGTCCTGAGCACTTGCAGCAGGCAGCCTTGGATGAGTATGGCCCAGATTTGCACATAGCATTACGCAGCCGCAAGGAGGAGCTGCTTTATCTCCGCAAACTCACAGAGATGCTGTTCCCTTACGTCATCCCACCAAAGGCACCAGAGTGCAGGTACTGTTCTACACAGTGCTCAGGAAACACCCAGGACATCTTAGACTAGTCTATGTGCCTCTGTGGAATATATATTTCCATATTGATGTATACTTTCTCACCACAAGCTTGTACATGAGTCTGTTAGAATAAAGGTTATAGTTATTATAAATGTTCAGAAACCTGCAGAATTCACAAGCATCTTCATCTCTTTTTCTGTTGGAACAGATCTCTTGCATACCTACTTCGGGAAGTAATGACCGGATCAGTTGTCCTCCCAACAATGGATTTCATGGCCGACCCTGTGAGTGATTTGAACTAGACTCCCTGTTTGTGTCAGCTTTGTGTTCAAAGTGACATTTGTAACTGTGTTATGACATGGAGCGATTCTTGGTTTTGATGGCCCTTTCACAATGTCTTCCATGCAGGATACTCTGAATCACATGGTGCTCATCTTTATTGATGATACTCCCGTAAGTAAAAAATAAACATTATATTAATTTAGCTAGCTGTAGGCATCAAAAGCATTTTTCACTCCTACAATTGCGATTGACACTAAGTTTGTCTTCTGATACTCACAGCCTGAAGAGGCATTAGAACCTCCATCTCCCTTGGTGCCGTTCCTCCAGAAGTATGCTGATCCCCGTGACAAGAAACCATCAGTAAAGGCTTTCATTTCATTTTGCTGCCCATTTCTCAGACATTGTTGTTTTGCGTTTAAGCTGACCCTAGCACTTATATGCAGTAGCAGTTTCTACATGCAGTAGCTATGACTTCACATGTTTACATGTGATGTGGTGTTCACATGTGATACGTAACAGGAAAAATTACTTTGAAGTTTCCCCTGTTTGGAGTTTATATAATGTTGACTATATATTTTGCAAATCACAAAGCTCTCTATGGTAGTCTTTTGTTAAGATTTTAACCGTTTGTGTTAAACATTCACAGGTATATGGTTGGTTCTTCTACCCAATGTGACTGACTGCAAAGTGACCCCTGACCTTTGACTGATCCTCTGACTCTGGGGCCTGTCTTCCTGTGTATAGGTGTTGAAGCTGGAGCTGAAGCAGATCCGTGAGCAGCAGGACCTGCTGTTCCGCTTCATGTGCTTCCTAAAGGCAGAGGGTGCTGTGCATGTGCTCCAGTTCTGCCTTGCCGTCGGTGAGTCAGCTGCCACGCTTGTGCAGTCTTAAAAATTAGGATCTCTTGTGGTTCGCGCTCAGAGCCACTGCGGTTTGGTCTGTCATATTTCATAATATCATATCAGCTGGAGTGGAGTGTTACACTTCAGGAAACAAATGGTGTGCCATCCAAAGAGGAACTAGATATCAGTTTTTAGCATATGAGTGCATGTTTTCGATACCATTTTAAATGATTCGACATGACCTGGAATCCATTTGTCAATGATGATTTAAAGCTACACATGATTTTGTTGTTTTGAGGCTGTTCTGTCTCAGTATGTGGTGTTATTTTAAATCATCATGGGGAGAAGTCTCGTGTGCTTTAACAGACAGAGATCCTAGTTAGTTTCACTGTTTAGTCAGGTTATGCAGCACTGCAATAGGAAGATGCTTGACTTGATTTACAATAAGAGTAGTCAAAAGAAGCAGCTTTTGTTGGATTTTCTTGTTTCTGCCAGAAGTTGAGCATTATCTGTCATCATTTTAGAGCTTGTTTAACAAGTCTCCCCTGATCACACTGGCACATCTTTTTTTCTTGTTGGTAGGCCCCTTTCCAAGGCCACAAGCATGATCTAACTTTACAACACCAAACACTTTTAAACGGCATTTTACACCACTCACAGGATTGCCACGGTCATGGAAAACCGGGAATAGTCATGGAATTGTAAAATTCCATTTTCCAGGCCTGAACAAATCATGTATTTCAGTTAAAGTTTTGGAAAAGTCATGACATTTAATTCAGTCGTACTAGGGACGTAGGTATGAGATGGCATACATGTTGCTTTCTTCATAGATGTAGAATGGTGGGGGGAAAAACTGAGAAAACACATTTTATCCAATCTCTTTTAAGTTACATTTCATAATTGTCCCCAACCTGTGGCAAGGTCATGGAAATGTCATTCATGGTCTTTGAGCAAGTCATGGGAAGGTTTTGAAATGTCAGTGAAAATGGGTGGGACACCTGCACTCAGTTGCTGAGCTCTGTTGCTTGTGTCAGCTCAGTCTGCCCATCATAATAGCATGATCCTTTATCCATCACCACTACTTACATAAACTCAGGTTGTCGGAATACAATCTGTATGTTTTTGCTTAATGACTTTGACCCTTTTCCCATAAAGCTTACATGTGGATTTCCCATAAAGCTTACACATGGATGATTATTGCGCAGTAGAAAAAAAAAAGCAGAGGCGCACTCAAGGGCTTGATTCTAATACAAATTTGTATTGAGAGCCGAGGTATTTTCAACAAGTCTACAGACAAAAAACTGGGAAACAAATGTTTCGGGCTTAGCCCTTTATCAATGTCTCCATTATGAAATGCGTCACGGGGCGTTCAGGTTTTTTATAGCCTCTGCTTTTTTTTTTTTCTACTGTACTCAACCTTTAGAGTTCACACACCAGGCAAAACATCACAAACTTAAGGCGCAGACGCCGACTCGCCATTGCTCCTGATTATTGCGCACACATCTCATTCAGTCCTGGTAGCAAGTTTCTTTGCAAACGTCGTCTTAAGTAGCTTTTTTATCAGTTCTGACATCTTTCACATTCCAGAGGAGTTCAACGATAAAATCCTGTGTCCTGACCTGAACAACGCAGAGATGGAACGCTTGCATGGAGAGGTGAAAAACATCTACGAAACGTACTGTCTGGATGAGAGCATTGACAAGATCCGCTTTGACCCTTTCATTGTCGAGGAAATCCGCAACAGTAAGTAAAGTGGCTGCTGCTGCATTGATGAGATTGCCAATGACTTTATTTTGAAACGCCTGAATTTTACATGTGATGCATCTGAAATTGTAGGACAGTGAAACTAAAGTGCTTAAAACAAATTGGCTTGAGTATATGAATGAAAGAGAATGTTGTGATTGGATGGCAAAAACCTGTTATATGAACCTGTTATATGGATTTACAACGTAAACGTTCTGAAGAGGCCCTGTTGGGAATTGGACAACATTTGGAATGTTGGAATGTCTAATTCACTTAAGGAGGAAATATTTCTGCAGTTCGCCTATGAAAGGCCAAACAAGCTGTAAATGGAGGAACAGTATCGCATTCATTGTGTAACGATCATCTCTTCATTTTTAACTTCCTGCAGAAGTCAGGCCACTGAGAGCAACATTAGCACACAAGACGTGCTTGTTGATAGCCTCACAAACTTCCTATGTTTTCATTGGTTGAGCAGTCAGCAAGCTGAACATTTTCCCACACAATTTCAGGCATGTGCTTGAACGATGTGCTAAAGCTCTCTCGAGGGGTAGTTGCGAGAGAATTTTCAGAAATATATATATATATATTTGAAAAGACTATTAGAAATAGCATATTTTAGCCACAATTGTAACAAAAGATAAAAATAGAATTGAATAAATGATATTATGGTTGTTAAATTATAGATAAAATTATGGTTGTTAGGGTGTTATGCTCTTTTGTAGTAATATGCTTGTGCTTCGATAGGCCTATTAGTGCACGTGCGCTGTTGCACGCAACGTTTGTATATTTCTACCACCTCCGGGGATAGTGGGGGTCGCAAGTCACTGTCACCGTTATTTTAGGGGTTGCGGCCTGAAAAGTTTGGAAACCCCTGCTCTATGGACAGTAAGCACCTGGTGAAGTGGTAAATCACAAATTGGCCGTCCAAATCCTCAGTATGAGTTTGGTAGATGCCACTTCATCAACACATGGCCCTATTCTCTTTGCCACTTGCACGGCATGTTTTTGGTAGACTTGGGTCGTGGTCTGGACTGGGCTTTGAACTAGTCCACAGTTTAAGTGATAAGGAACATTAGATTGTGACGGGACATTTTGACCGCTACATTAAAAAAAATGACATTCTTTAAAAAAAAAAATAGTTCTTCTGGTGAAATCTTTACTTTGAATTCCAACAGTCAAAATGACCATCTTGGTAGTTCTACTAGTTTTCAAATTCTTGGCAGTTCTAGTGTTAACAGTAGAGCATACATTTTGATCCTATACCTTTTGAGTAAGATGCAGATGTAATTATCTAGTAGAAAATACCCAGCTTCAGTAGTCAAGTTAAAGTTCATACTTTAAGACTGTCTATTAGTGTCTATTGACCTTATCTAACATCTCTCTGTCTCTTTCTCTGTCTATCTCTCTCTTCTTTCTGTCTATTCTGTTTTGTCTATTCTGTTTGTCTATACTGTCCCTCTCTCCCTCTACAGTTGCAATGGGTCCATGCCAAGGGGTGGTGAAACTGCAGACCATGCCTTGTCTGTTTGAGGCGTACGAGCACGTCCTGTCCCTCCTGGAGAACGTTTTCACCCCCATGTTCTGTCACAGTGATGTGGTGAGAATTCAAAAAAACAGTTCACATATGCTTTCAGAAGAATGGGAAGATGCTACACGATAAAAACAGCACATAGTACGGAATGTAATCAATCATAATGAAGAAGACACAGATATTGGATCAAGTGTCTCTTTAAAAATGGGGTTCAATCTGGTCGTGTTTGTAAATGAGATATTGATGTTCAGAGTTCAGTTGGGATTAAGCATCTGAAATTCCTTTCTTTATGTAAGACATGCGATTTCGTGTGACTTTTTTTAATCATTTCCTGGAACTAGAGCCTCCTGTAGAAATTGAGTATTTTTCAGGACAGAGTTTTATAATGCTAGTGTGACTGGCAAACATGTAATGGTTCCCATGAATATTAAGGAAAGTTTACATTTAAGCTTACAACTTTGTAGATGCCACTACATGCCAAGTACGTCATTGCACAGTGTAGTCAACCATGAATCAGCTTGTAGACCTCCTTAACTTTTTCATGTGAAATTGAGAATAAAACAAACGGCAAAGTAACCATAACAAGCTCATCTATCTCCAGGCTGTGACATATGAGAGAAAAGACTTTAGTCATCTTGAGAACAAGCAGACGTAAACTGTGCTCTCTGTGATTATGATTTCATATTGAGTGCCTCCCTCTCTGTCTCTACAGTACTTCAGACATTTGCTGTGTGGGGCTGAGTCTCCTACCAGAAGCACCAGGCTGAGCAGGTGTGTGTTCTCCACACTTCTATGTGAAACTCTATCCCTCTCTCTCTCTTTCTCTCTCTTGTATCTACAGTCCTCCGTATCAACATGCTTCTCTCCCTCACTAAATCCTTCATGCTCGCCCCATGCCAGAGACATGTCAAGAGTACATAAACACAGTTCCAGCTTGCATACAGACACATACTCTCATGAGTGCTCTGTCAGCTTTAACCCCAATCCATCTTCCTGTGTTGTCAAAATTCAGTTTTTTTCTTCTTCTTTCTGTTCCATATCACTGTTTGCACATTCTGCCTCCTCCCCTCGCGCCTGTCCCGTCTCCCCTGTGAAGAAGCTCTGTGCCGTGTAAAAGTGTCTAGCAGACACCTGAGTTCTCCCCCATGACAATGTCACTAAATCCAAGAAACAGACCCCAAATACAGCTAGGATTGTCTGTGGAAAAGACTGTAACTCCTTGATGTGCCTGTGATTTCAGGAATAGCATGAATTTCGATGACTTCAGGTAAGTTCAAGCATGGCGCTGACGTCTGCTGACGGTGCAGCTGCTGATCTCCCACTGCATGCTCACGCACGTAGAGGATGCTCGAATGCCATAGAGACAAAAAAAAAGAGAGAGAGAGAATGTTTCACGAATAGGCTTACGAAACCGAGACTCAAGGTGTTTAAGCTTCGTGTAGATTCAGTCTGTGTGTTACCCTCTGCCCTGAAGCCACCTTTCCATTTTGAACTGAGTTAACCACTTAATCTTGCTAATAGATTTTCAAGCATTGACTCCATTTTTAGAAGAGTGCCATTTAACTGTATGCTTTTCATCTGATGAAGGATCGTTTGCATGCATGGATGAAGTCCCCAGTTATATTAGTGGGGATATATGCATATAGTATGCACTTGAAAGACAAACTTGGTCAGCAGAGGTCAGTCAGTGCCAATTCCCATAATCCTCTGCTGCCTTACGGCTGGATTTGCCCCTTTTGCACCCCCCCCCCCCAATAAGTCCACAACGTCCGCATGCCATACATAGCCTTAGAGCCAGGCCTACAAAAGCCCGTCACGAGGGGGTGCAGGTCACCCAATGCTTGCCTGCTGCTGTCTCCTGCAAGTCCCTCCCCCTAAACCCCCCCCACCCCGCCCTCGAACGATCCCCTCGGGTTTCCTGTCCTCTCTCAGTACCCCCGCTGAAGTAAGTCTTGTGGTTTGGCTGCGTGTGTTTATGTCTGTGTGTGTGTAAATGGACTGCTTTTCCACTCCTCCGAGCACTCAAAGCGCTTTACAATGTCACATTCACCCATTCACACACACTCACACACCGATGGTGTAGGCTGCCATACAAGGTGCCAACCTGCACATTGGTGTGTGTGTGTGTGTGTGTGTGTGTGTGTGTGTGCCTGTGTGCGTTTGCTCGGCACAAACCACGGACCATAGTCCTGTGTTTGCAAATGTAAAAATGTCCGTTCTGGTTGTACATATCTCCTCTCCTCTTTACAGCTGTGTGTGTGTGTGTGTGTGTGTGTGTGTGTGTGTTTTGGGTGTGTCTGTTTATCTGTGTTTGTAGGACGGGAGTGATTCACCCTTTCCATTGCCGTGTTGGCCGTCATGTTTTTTTCTCAGCCAGCCAGGAGTGCATACTCATTCCCTCCTTTAGTGGGCGCTGTTGTTTAGGAGTTAAAACTCCTAGAGAGGCCTCTTCTCTTATTCAGTGCACAAAATAAAAAAAATGAAAAACAACCGGGACCACAAAAAATTGAATTGTCAAATGAATCAAGATAACTGTTTTTTCTCCCATGTGTGTCTTGTCTGTCTGCTTGTGTTTGTGTACAGGAACACCTCCAAACGTGGGGAATCCTTTGGAATCGGCCGCATCGGCAGCAAAATCAAAGGAGTCTTCAGAAGCACTACCTTAGAGGGAGCCATGCCTCCCAACTATGCCATGGTCGAAGGCATGGATGACCAGGTGCGATCCAACTGTCATTATTAAACACTGTGGTCTTCAATACATGCTCCTCCCTTAGTTTTATGCCTTAGTATTATGACCGCCGTGCTAGTGAAGTGGCTACTGCATACTAGCAAAGCTCTTTAACCACTACGCTACCACTGACCCCACACTGTTTTTTTACCTGGCTTTATTCCCACGTTTTCAGCCCAACAGAGGTTTTCCTAAATGAAATTGCAGTTAGTGAACAAGTTCATATTATTCAATTGGAATTTTCAGTCAAGAGAGTAGGACCTACACTATGCCTAAAACACGCATGCATGATCTGTGCTCAACTCTGGCAACGATGAAGCATTCTCCACCAACCTGTGAGCCTAGCTAGTCACGTCAGTAGCATGCTGAGGTCCTTTTCACTTGCTGATACAGTAACAGGAGAATCCTCCACTGCTATCCTGCTCCTCAGTGCCTTGATCAATAGTGGAGTGGTTATCGGGAGAGTCAGGAGAGTTCTCGGTGGGCAGGTGACTGTTTGGGGCCAGGCCCAAGCTGATAACTCTTGTAATTTCTTTGCTGTGCCCTCTGACAGCCTGCACTGTGCAACTCCTTTTGTTTTCAGGATGTTTATTATATCCATAACCATAAGTCTTTCTTTAGTGATTAGCATCAAAAATGCGCGCGTGTCGTAGATTTGTTTCAGTACTTTCTACCTGCTTTCCATAGATATTTAGGATATATATCAACTTCTTTCCTTTTGTGACCTAATCACTTCAATATTGACGTTCTATGCAGAGGGATAAGAAAGAGAGATAAGTGTTTAGCTATGTCACAAAACAATAGGTTTTGTCACTTATTCGGGTCTACTTAAAACATGCCCGCTCGGCACGGGCCCTTAGTTCCCCCGGGCCTGGGTGCGATTGTAACCTCTGCACTCCCTATAGTTACGCCAGTGGTTGGAAGGCGTTGTGGTAAATTTGCCATGGAATGGGTTGGCAAAGATGGGAGTGGAGATGGTGATGGTGACAGTATTTGGCAGATCCATGCTTTCAAGTGCCCCACAACATCTGAAAAACAGCAGGTAATATGAGCAGGACAACAGTAGTGTCAGTTTATATAAAAACAACACATGGCATAAAAAGGTGCCCATGAATCTCACAAAGAAGCTTACCTGTGAATTCTCTCAATGAGGAAAAATTCTGCTCAGTCTCTCAAGCTCTTCCAATAAATGTACTCAAACTAACAAAATGCTAACCAAAATAGTTCAACTCAATGGAGCCTTCAAAACCAACTTGCAAACTTTCTTTTCTTTGTGTAACAGTTGCAACATAGGATGAATTGTGTATTTCAAGATTACTCAACATTGGATGTGGGTGTTCCCTTGACTGTCTTCAAAACTTACCATCTCACACCTTTTTAATCCCAGTACGTTTTGTTACCTAGCATACAATACTGTGGTGTGTGTTTGTCAGTTTTTCATTCATTAATTCGATTTCAGATTCTTGGTAGGCCTCCAGAGAGCAGCTCAACTAACCCAATGTCCTGTAGTTCGCCAGAATGTGTAGGGTCTGACCCACCCATTGGCATTACTTCAGCAGTAGACATGTATCCTCTGGAAGTTCAGTGAGCTAATAAGGTGACCTTGAACTCTTTGACACCAGTTTGAACAGTAAGAGTATGTCTGTTAGACCAGCCTTTGAGGTCCGGTCATGTCAGACTTTGGGGTCATAGGGAGATATATGAGAAACATTTGGGGTCATAGGGAGATATATGAGAAACATTTGGGGTCATAGGGAGATATATGAGAAACACTGTGTTCGCCCACTATTCTCACTCTCTCACACACTCAGTCTCCTGTATTTGAACTCACATTTGAACTCATTTCAGCATATTCCCTTTTGACATTTCGTATGCGTTCGTCTCAGGTGGAGGAGGCCACAGTGGTTGTGGAGGATGACTCCCCAGCCGAGGTGGTGAGTACGCCGGGAATCCAACGCAACCTCTCGGCCTGGGCCATCTCCATTCCCTTTGTTGACCTCTTTGACGATGATGTCAAGAGGGAGAAGATCCCAGTTTTCTGCATCGACGTGGAACGCAACGACCGAAAGGAAGGTAAGTGTTCAATGGAGAGTGGTCTTCTCATCAGTGTGGGACAGGATGCATAGTGTTGGTAAAAATATTGTATACCAGATGAGATCCAGTCACAAAGAAGTACAAATCAAGATGCAAGGTTTTAATTGCTGTATACAGGAGAGAGGCACACCCGTAGCACAGCGTACTCCAGAATATGCATCTCTGACTTGACACAGAATCGTCCAGGGTTTAAGTACCCAACAGTAAAGAATAGATAATCATACAGTGACTGTGGCAAAACCAGGAGACATTCAGTCTACCTTAATCAATGACGAAAATGACTGTTGACGCAGTAAACCATATATTGGAATATTGGACATAATGTTCTATTCCACTTTCTCTCAATAGGCAGAGAGGGTTCAAGCGGAGCTAGTAATAAGAAAGCTAGTAATCAAGGATCTTTGGTATAGGTACATCTAAAACAAAAAACTAGCCTGACGCAAGGTTGCCGTAGCTGGAGACATAATCAGGTTTTAAAATTACTGGCAGATTTGCTTGAGTACAAGAGTTGACAAGAGTTGAGATTAATTCTATGCCCGTAAATGACAGGGGCTGCAGAATTTTGTTAATAAAAGAAATGCAAGAAAATGGGGCACATTATATTGTTGTGACTGCTTTGAGTTCAGATGTGGTGTTGTATTCGGAGAGTGAGCACATTGTTTACTTTATCGAGCTGACTATTCCCTTTTGAAGACGTGATTGAGGAAGCCTTTGAAAAAAGACATCAAAGTATGCAGAACTGGTAGCAGAGGTGAGAGAGCGAGGCTGCCAAGCCCTCACAAGACCAGTGGAGATAGACGCTAGAGGCTTTGGAGCAAAGTCAACCACAACCCTTCTGCTAGACTTTGGTTTTCGAGAACAGTCACTGAAAGGAGTTGTAACAGTTATTGGAGGCTGCTGAAAAAGCTAGCCAATGGCTGAGGTGCTCACAGACTAATTGGGGTCATGTTGTAGCCTGAATTGACTTTGTTGTTTTGTAGTTGTAGTAATTGTAGTTGTTGGTCCCCTTATCGAAGGCTTGCATGTTGTTTGGGTATGTTGCTCATCATAAAGCAGCCAGACCAACGGATACCTTGTCTTAACTGAATTACTGAAGCTAGGTGTGGGCCTGGTTAGTACTTGGATGGGAGACCTCCTTGGAAAACTAGGTTGCTGCTGGAAGTGGTGTTGGTGGGTGGCCAGTAGGTGGCACTCTTCCCTCTGACCAAAAAGATCAATCGCAATGCCCCAGTGCAGTGACGGGGACATTGTACTGAAGGAGATGCCATCCTTCGGATGAGACGTTAAACCGGGTCATTAAAGATCCCATGGCACTTATCGTAAAGAGTAGGGGGTTCCCCGGTGTCCTGGCTAAATTCCCAACCTGGCTCATTCAGTCTGGCCCCCTAATCATCCCCCACTGTAATTGGCTAATTCACTCCCTCGCTCTCCCCCTGAAGCTGGTGTGTGGTGAGCGTTCTGGCGCATCATGGCTGCCGTGCATCACCCAGGTGGCTGCTACACATTGGTGGTGGTTAGTGAGGTTCCCATTTTCCATGTGAAGCACTTTGAGTGTTGAGAGAAGCGCTATATACATGTAATGTGTTGTTGTTGTAAACGACGGCTACAAAAGGATCATAAACAGCCACAGGTAAGAAGAGGAATGACTGAAGAAGTTATGATATTGTATGGTATGTTGACATGTTGCTGATTGGATCATAAACGGCCACAGCAACAAAGAGGAATGACTAAAGAACTTGTAGGTAATGGTTGGTATTTATAGGGGCCTGCAACAAGGGCTTGCGGTGTGTAGGGTTATGTTGCTGATCGGATCATAAATGGCCACAGCAACAAAGAGGAATGACCAAGGAATTTGCTGGTAATTGTTGGTGCCTCCATCAAGGTTTTTTTTTGTACATGTTGCTGATCGGATCATAAACGGTCACAGCAATGAAGAGGACCAAATCATTTGGTATTTGTTGGGTCTGGGACACCAGATACCACTGTTGAGCTTTCTGAAGGTGTCTTGGGCCTAATTCAATGAAACGCCTATGATGGAAGGTGTCTGCTTGATAACCCCAGTGACGGCTGTTCTGTTGGTGTATATTTGAAATTTTGAGCTATTGGATTTTTTATTTCCATGAGTTGTAAGCCCTATTTATCAAGATTAAAACAGGAAAAGGCTTGAAATATTTCACTGTATGTGTAATGAATCTAGAATACATGAAAGATTGACTTTTTGGAATAAATTATGGGAAAAACTTTTCGACGATATTCAAATTTGTTTAGATGCACATGTATGTCTCATTGTTAACTCTCAGATGACTTAAAAGTGAATGTTTTTGTTGGTGCTTGCTTAAATTTCACGAGCATTGAGGAAAAATATCAGTGACTGTTTTTCCCTGATTTTAGTGGGACATGAGAAGGAAACCTGGGTAGTCTACAGAAGATATCTTGAATTCTATAGCCTTGAGTCCAAACTCACAGAGTTCCATGGTACGTTATTTATTGAATCAAGTTTATCTTTTCTATACGGTGTCCATCTTTGGTACAATGGAGGTTAAAAACTGGAATTTCTGACCTTGATTTTCTTTTTCCAGGATCCTTTCCAGATGCTCAGCTCCCCTCTAAAAGGATTATAGGACCAAAGAATGTTGAATTCCTCACCTCTAAGAGGGTAGAATTTGAAGAGTATCTTCAGGTGCATAGTCCCTGTTAAAGCATAAGTAGTAACCAGGAAACAAAAAATATATGTCTACCCAATAATGGATGGATTGAGATACTGAAACATTTGCCCTCACGTTTCTGTTTTATACCATCACAGAAACTCCTTCAGCATCCAGACCTGAGCAACAGTCAGCTGCTGGCAGACTTCCTGTCACCACACAGCATGGAGTCACAGTTTCTGGACAAAATGCTCCCAGATGTCAACCTTGGTATGAATCAGAACCTTAGACAAGACGCTCTTCATTTATTGGCTTGTTTAAAAGTGTCACCACTGTGTCTTTGTTTTTGTGTACAGCCATTATTGACAAAGAACACTGTACAATTGCATTTGGGAGGTCTAGTTTAGTTAGAAATGTTTTTAATCATTCTAAAGTAAGACTTCATTAACCTAGAGCCAGAAGTACAAGCACCTTTCAACAGCGGTACATTGAAAAACACTTTTGAGCAATGAGAAGAACATTCAATTGACACATGTATTACGTCAGCTTTAATGTAATATGATGTTGGTCTCCTATTTCAGTCATTCTGTTTTTTTTGTCATTCTGCTGAAACAACTGCTGAACATTGTGGCCATAGAACAACTTTTTCAGCTCTGAAGACTTACTGATATCTAATAGTAAAGGATTTACAATATACTGCACTAGAAGCAAAACTGTTTTGTATACCAAAAAAAAAAAAAAAATATGTAAATGTTCATCATAGGAAATAAATATTT
The DNA here is from genome assembly GCF_018492685.1 of Alosa sapidissima. Lineage (NCBI taxonomy): Eukaryota > Metazoa > Chordata > Actinopteri > Clupeiformes > Clupeidae > Alosa > Alosa sapidissima. The sequence continues at coordinate 35,261,155 of NC_055962.1, read as the reverse complement.
ATTTATTTCAGGGAAGATCTTCAAGTCTGTTCCAGGAAAGCTAATTAAAGAGGTAAGTTGCTTAACTGAACTGAGGACTTTAAACTCACTTTTACAAACTCAGTGGGCGGCCTTAAGCAGGGTGCAGACATCATCGGTGCAGTTTTGCTTGTCAGCTTTGTTGAGTCTATGCAGATAAGCACGTACAGTCGGAGCCACACTATGATTTTCGCTCCTTGTCAACACTGAGCTATTTGAGAAGATCAATACATACTATCACTTACACCGTGGCAGTCAGCGAAGTTTATTTAGACCTGTAGGAGTGTTTAAAGAGTTGTTGGTTTGTATAAGGCCATTTTGAGTGGTGCTTTTCCATTGAGGGCCCTATCATGACATTCTAAAGTGCATTGTCACTCGTCAAAAGTCTATTCAAATTTAGTAGGATGTCCAGTTCACATTGGGAGGGGTTTCGTTATCAAAAGTGGAGCGCATGGCGCAACAAGGTGTTCCTAGGTTTTTTAATCAGTCATATGGGTGTGTTTGGGGCGTAACATCATTTTAAACCAATGAGAATGACATCTGGCATTCCCTTTAACGGCGCAAAGTGCGATATGTCAAATAAATGCATCGGTATTTTGGCATTCAATGGCGCATTTGAAGGAGGCTGCTTGCGAGATCGTAGTCATTCTTAAACCATGCATTACTAAAACCTAGCATAGCCTTCACGTGTTTGCACTTGTCTATTATTTGAACTCATTGGCAAAGTGAAACTAACTTCACCAAGGTGTCAGTCAACGAAGACAGTTATATGCAGTTACTTTCAGTATTGACTTACAATGGGTTACCACCAAAAACATAGTGTACCACCGAAAACATAGGCTGGAAAAAGCAACACTTACCCTAATATTGCACAAATGACTGAATAAAACAACATTTATCCTGCAGAGGAGTTGCTTATATCTCGTGACAGTGCGTCTTCAGCTGTGCTCCATACATGTCTCTCGCCTCTCCCCTAATCACTTTTAACCATCATTACCAATTTGCAAATGATGGTGAATAACTACTCATCATGAGATTACAGTATTTCGTAATATCTTTATTCTAATTATGTTCCCCATTGTAATCGTGCAATTTGTAATGCTTTGCATGGACGTGCGCTGGTGTGCGTTCATGAATGATATGGTGCGTGCACCTGCCAATATGACTGTTGACATGCGCTCTTAAAATAGCATATGAACAACTCGCCATTGACTTCTGACCAGGTTTAGGTGGTGTATGATCAGGGATGGATTACTGCACGGGCCTACCGGGCCCAGGCCCAGGGGCCCAAGGGGTCAGGGGGCCCTGAAGCCCAAGCCTTTGCATGGAATCATTGCCTCAATATAAATAAATCCGGATGTAGGCTATGAATCTGATTGAATTTAGTATTGGCAAACCCCAAAATGCACCAGAATACAGGAAATCACATCAAACAACTTTTAAAAAAATTCTGGGGGAGGACCCCCAAACCCCCCCTCCCACATATACGACAATTAGTGGGGGGCCCCTTAATACATCTGGGCCCAGGGGCCCAAAAGTTCATAATCCGCCCATGTGTATGATAGCGATTTTTAGACAACTAGGTTGTTAATTGCCACACCCCTGGTCGCAATGTTTAAAAAATAAAAGTGCAAAATACCGAATTAAGCTTTGCGCGGGTGAATAACGAGCTTTACGCCATGCGCTAGAGCCCAAAATACAGCCCTGAGTGGAGGAAATCCATTTGTGTTTACCATCCTTAGCTGTGCGCTGTAACCGTTCTTGGACAAGAGTCCAAATATTCTTGGACAAGACCTCCAAAAAGTCATAACCTTTTGAGTGCTACAGCACTAGTAATAACCTGTTTGTTTATCCCCTGTGCTGTCCTTACTCCCTGCCTTCACCACGACAGAAAGGCCAGAACTTGGAGCCCTTCATCCAGTCCTTCTTCAACTCGTGCGAGTCACCCAAACCCAAACCCAGCAAGCCCGAGCTCACCATTCTGAGCCCCACCTCAGAGAACGACAAGAAGGTGACTGCACGACACGTCGTCTGTCTCATACGCACCACCCACATTCTCTTGTTCACGCTCAGACTTGAGGTCTGCCGTCAGCCTGGGATTCCACAGACCCCCACCACCATCAGTGCTGATCCGAGTCGAGGGTATTTTTCCCCCATGTGGTCTGGAACGATTAGTCATCATGGCGGTGGGCTAAGTGCAGGACCGAAACCTTTTATTTCTTTAGAGATGAACGGGGCGGTAGCGTAGCGCTAAGGAGCTGGGCTAGCATGAGGTATCTGGAAAAGTTGGGGTGGTTTAAATTCCCATCTGTGTCCACCATTGTGGCCTTGAGCAAGGCACTTAGCCCCAAACTACCTTTGTAATAATTAACATAATGAGTTAGTTGGAATAAAAGCATCGGCCAAGTTAATAAGTAGGATGAAGGATGAAAACGGCAGCTGTGCAGATTGTGTAGACAATTGATGTGTGCTTGGCACAGATGATTATTAATAGTTTTATAGGTTTATAGGTCTTACCGACAATGTAGCTATCCTCCCGCCTCAGATGTCAAAGTTCTCAGGGTTTCAGATTGTCAGGAAACTGTCTTACTTCACACTTCTACTGCCACTCTAACCACCCGGCGTCAGTTTAAAGTCCACAACAATGTAGACGTCAGGGTTTACTGTGGGTGTTTCAGATGCTACAGTATACATAATATTTAGGATTTTATTTGGATCCCCATTAGCTGATGCAGAAAACATCAGAGAGTCCACACACAACATATAACAAACAAGAGGTAAACATACAAAACAACAGATATAAAAACAAACAAACAAAAGAAAGACTTTCTTTCTTCTTTTTCTTTCTTCAATTGATTTCACAATCATAGGTGTGGTTGAAAAGGATAATTGAGGATGTGCGTAATGTGATGAATATCTCAATGAGATTTGTTATGCACTGGTAAACATGATATGAATACATACAAAAGTGTTATCTTTAGTGAACTACCTCATAAACCAGTCCTCAGGTCAGGTCAAATAGAGTTGTTTCCTTTTTCTGAAACATTTTGAACCACACCCCTCAGAGACCTATCTTTCATCACTCTGAATAATCTTTGCTGGATTCTTACTGTATTGAGGCTGCACACTTCAGACAAGGACTGCAGGGTGAGATAGGATGAACTATGAGCATATTAGAGCACCACTTTAAAGGAGAATTCCAGCGCTTTTTCACATAGATCTCTGTTACTCTGTGTCACCGAGTACTATTGAGCTACAGTGCTACACTCTGGGGGCATAAACATGGGGGCTTATGAACATGCCCCAGAGTGTAGTACTGTAGCTGCCTGCCTAGCTGTTGGCTGCAGCAACTCAGCCTAAGTAGAACCGATTGTTTTCCTTTTTTTTCGTACCGACAGTACACAGTGACTTTGAGAAACAGAGATCTCCTTTAACAGAACCTCCTCCCATTAAAATCTCTTAATGAAAATGAGAAATGGATGTTTTGCAGGCTGAAGTGTAAACCATATACAGTACCCTTGATGCACTGCCACTATATAAACAAACAATGTGTTTTGTTTCTTTTAGCTAATTACTGATCTGTTCAAAAACAACGCAAACCTCTCAGACACTGTTGAAAAGAAGCACAACCAGAACTACTTCATGGAAGTCATGTCCTTGGAAGGAGTGTACGACTACATGATGTTTATGGGTAAGGACCACCCTATGAGCCTTGTCCTCTCCTTGTCCTTCCTGTGGCCCATTAACAATGTCATGTTGGGCCCCGGCCGTGGCGCGACTGGCTGGGGCACCTGCACCCTACGCCGGCGACCCGGGTTCGATTCCACGCCCTGTGCTCCTTTCCGGATCCCACCCCGACTCTCCCACTCGCTTCCTGTCATTCTTCACTGTCCTGTCATTAAAAGGCATAAAAAGGCCAAAAATATATACTTTAAAAAAAAAAAAAAACCCAATGACATGTTGATTTGTAACAGTACTTTAATCAGGGTTTTGAAGGTGTCTTATTTGTTGTGTACTACTGGCTGCAGTGCCCTGGTTAGGGACACCATCACTTGTAACGCAGGCTGCTGTGGACAGACAAAGTGTTTGTCTTCTAACTATTGATGTACTGCATATGTAGCAGGAAGGATCCACCGAGCGTGTAACTGAAGCAATACAATAGTTCAAATAGTTTTAGAAGACCAGTCTGTTTATGTTTTCTGGAACGTACGCACCACTACAACGTCTGGTGTAGCCAGTTCCATTGATCATAGTAGAAGGTAATTGTTGCTGCAGACGCTACTAAAACGGAACGCTTCAGTTACTTGCCCGATGTTGCCTCCCATAAGTCATTTTGGATAAAAGTGTCTGCTAAATGAATAAAACACTGTAAGTGCCATCCCACTTGGAAGACCTTTTCGAGGAATCTCACTTGGCTTCTCCAGCCTGAGGTTCAAGATATACACCCTTTCAACAATAAAAACAAAAACAATGCTTGAACGTTCTATTTGGTTCCCAATCTACTTCCTCTGCATTAAGATAACATATGGAATGTTAAAACGGAAGCCATCTGAAATCAACACAGGTGAGGCCAAGGGTCTCTCGAGTGGTTTTCCATATGCACACTGTTTTCGTGGATGCCTCTCTCGCAGGTCGAGTGGTTTTCCGTATGCCGGACTGGCTGCACCACGTGCTGTGTGGCGGACGCATCCTGCTCAAAAGGACCCTGGAGGCCTACATGGACCACTACCTGCAGTTTAAGCTGGACCAGATCCTGCAGGAGCACCGTCTGGTGTCTCTCATCACAATGCTAAGAGGTGTGTGTGTGTGTGTGTGTGTTTGTGTGTGTGTGTTTGTGTGTGTGTGTGTGTGTGTGTGTGTGTGTGTGTGTGTGTGTGTGTGTGCGTGCGTGCGTGTGTATATAAGTGTATTTCTTGCAATTGTGTGTGAAAACAGTCATTGCCCTGTGTGTGTGTGTCTGTGTGTGTTTGAGTTTGTCCCAAGGTTGCTTTGGAAATGAAGCCTATTCAGGAAACTAGATAACACAATGATTGCGATTAACATTGAAAACAGAGTTGCCTGTAAAGGCTGTTGATCATCGAGGTTGTTTTGCTTTTGTGTTTGCATCTGGCTACGTGCTGCTATGGAAACTATGCTATGTCATGTTGATTCCCTCTTAGAACACTGTGACGTACTGACCACATGCAGTCGGAGGAACTCTTTATGGCTCAAAATAGCCATGTGCTCTTTTCAGGGCTGCAGTGTTGTGAAATAAGAATTCCACTTGATAAAACTTGGTTGTAAATTGTATGAAATCTATCTGCTGCTCAACGAAAGAAGGTTGCACTGACCTTGCTATTTTGTGTAAGCTTTGTCCGGTAGTTTTGCCAACAATGAGAATGTTATGTGTCCAGCATGCGTGTGTGTCCTGTTCATAATAACAGTAATTGTTGTCTGACCACATGTAGACTGTAGAGGATATCCAGTAAATAAAACACATTCCTCAGAACTTCAAAATCATGCCCCCAGAGTGAAGCACTGTAGCTGTCAAGCTGCTCTGGCTGTTGGCTCCAACAGCTCGAGCTGAGTTGCACCATTTATTTTTAAAATAAAAATTTAAATTTAAATTATTTTATAAAGAGATGTGCTAAGCACTATCACCCATAGCTAGGTTCCTCTGTGATAACAGTCTCACAGACACACTGTTGGTCACGAGGCACGTTGTGCATCTAGAGCACATGACCACAATACCATCAAGAAAATTAAGTAGAACTGAGCTCTCGGACACACCTTAGTTTAAAGTCTGTATTTCATAAACGGGGTTATAATAAACAGTAGCCTTTTTTTGCTGAAAAATCATTTTGCTGAGTATTATTTAGGCAGTTTACTCACTTGACATTCTCAGCTGCCACTAACATAATGCTCAAAAACATGTTGACGCACTGAGTCACACACGAACGCGTAAATACGGCCAAACCCTCTGTGATTTGGGTTATATTATAGGGTTAGTGTCTGGTGTTGATGATTACCTTGGAGAACTAGGTGGTGGCCTGCTTCAGCAACTAACGACAACATTCTGTCGTCTGAACAGATGCCGTGTTCTGTGAGAATAATGAAGTCCGCTCCACCGAGGACAAACAGAAGAGAGCCAAACAGGCCTTTGAGGAAATGATGAATTACATCCCAGGTCAGTGCTAACATGTGATTTAAAAGATCTCACACTCCACTCTCACACACACACACACACACACACACTCACTCACAGCAAGTCTAACACTATGGTGTGGTTATCACAACCACACACACAGTTGTAGTTGACCTGATACTGATCTCAAACTGACTCTGCTGGTTTAGCATATTGAATGTTTCCATTTTGACAACAGGATCGGACAACAACAGTTCATAGGTGGAATCGAGTTAGTTGTGCTTTTGCAACATTTTGTACATTCTTGGCATTCCATATTGTTTTCGAAAATACAACCTAGTTATTTCACTACCAGAAAAAAAAAACACACATAATAATTATCCTACATACAATACAGAGGTATGTAGGATATTACAGTAATTAAAAAGAACTGCAGCTTATGACATTCATGTTGCATCTTTATGGATGGTAGGCCTACAGTTGAAATACAATCTAAACATCTAGCTTCTCCAGCGGCTTCTCCTTGCAACTCAAGGGCGCTCAGGCAACGTGGATGACTACATCACTGTTGTTCATCTGTCCATCCTCGAATGAAGCCCGCCCGGACGATTTGATTGGCCCGAACACACCTTGACCAGGCATATAAACTCAAATTTTGTGGGCAGGGTAGTTTCGAGCTTGCTTCCAGGTTATAAATAACACTTATCGTTGGGAAATAGCTGAGGAAACATCGCTGATATTGGTTGCAGACATCCTCCACCCTGATAAGCTGCAGAGAATAGATGTGCACTCTCAGGGGAGTTGGATGCAACTTGCAAGACCAAACGCTGCAAGTTTTGATAGCAGAGTGCAGGAAGAACTGATGTTGTGTATACTGTGTTCTGTTGTTTGAACCTTGTCTTGTAGTGGGCGCAATGTTGATGTTGATGATCCTGCTCAAAGCACTCGAACATCTATTTTTAATGTAACCAACAAGAATCTGCATAAATGTTTGTTTTCTCATCGAGGATGTGTCTGTGGCTATCTCTTCAAAGATTAGACACAAGGGGCAAAAGGTGAGGGGTATTGTAGTGCCCTCTGGCCAGTCCAGGGAAATACATTCTGGCCAGACTAACAGGATGCTTCATGCTCTTTCCTGAAGGTATTGATTTCCCTTTAGTGACAGGTGGGTAAAATATTAACTTTTCTGACCACTACGAATAAATAATTCTCCATCATGCAAATACGAAATCTCTCCAGTTCCAGTTAAATACAGACACATACAAGCCAGGGAGTTAGGTCTGTAAAAAACTGGCAATGCTTGGTTTGGTGTTGATCATAGTTTCAAATGAATAATAATATCAGCCGGTATACTCATTGCATTTGCCTTACAAAATAATAGGGTCAGTGTGTCTATCTGATGTCAACTTCTTACATGAACATACATGCATTTATTCATTTGGCAGACACTTTTATCCAAAGCGACTTAGAGCAGTAGATAATTTAAGCTGCAGTGCAATACAGTGCCCTTAACAAGAAATTACCACTTCATCTGTCAGTACTAGTACTACCGGATAGGAGGGCCTACATTATACGTACTAATCAAAGTGTAGGAGGAGGAGAAGGTGGTAGCATGAGGAGGGAAGAAAGGGAGGTGGAGGAGGGAACAGAGGGAAGTAGAGGAAGGAACAGAGGGAGGTGGAGGAGGGAAGAGAGGGAGGTGGAGAGGAGGGAAGAAAGGGAGGTGGACGAGGTGGAGGAGGGAACAGAGGGAAGTAGAGGAAGGAACAGAGGGAGGTGGAGAGGAGGGAGGTGGAGGAGGGAAGATCAACTATGACTCAGTCTGTGGATTGTAGAAAACAATAAAATTCATTCCGATGTCCTAAAATGGCCATGACTCCATGGAGATCATTGTAGACAACAATCCCTGGCTGTATGTTAAGTGACACACTCATTTCTGTCCTTAAAATGGGCCTTACTACACAGTCTTTTCCTTAACGACAGACCAAACTGCCATCATTGTTTTGACGTGGATTGCCCCAAGCTGTGTGGCAATTCAAAATAAAGTTGTGATAGTTGTTCTCATCTTGACAACTCAGCTCTATGTGATTTTAGATGTGGTGGTCAAGTGTATCGGCGAGGAAGCCCGGTATGATGGCATCTGTCTCCTGTTCGAAATGATGCAGCAGCCCCTTCTTAACAAGCAGGTTAGAGCATTGGGAGTGGACTATATGTCACGGAAGGCTGTTTCAGCCAGGACATTTATTTCTGGTGGCGTGCCAGCAACGGCATATCCTGTTTATGCCCAACTGTGCAACAGTTTATTCAACTTAAACATACGCATAAATCTTTCTGCATTTTAACATGCTCATTCACTAGGTAATAACACCCAACCGGGTCCGCAACACCCAATCACGGTCCATCAGAAATGTTTGTGCTGGCAGAAAAGCCTTCCAGGAAGTGCGTGGCATGTAGGCACGGGGAAACCACATTTGTTCATTTTTTCCTCGAGCTCCCGGAAATGAGTCATGTCCTCATGTTTCTTTGTCCCATCTGCATTGTGTGTGCCGTTTCCAGATGACCTACGCGCTGCTGGATATTGCCGTGCAGGAACTGTTCCCAGAACTGAGGAAAGGTAAATCCCTTTACCCAAACAAACATCATTCATCAAGACAAAGCAGCAGGGCTATCGTGGCTGTGGAGGCTCTGCAGAGCCGTTAACCTTGTATGCCTCCACCGTCTGAGGGGCGGAGGGCAGGGTATCTGTCTGTAAGCCACTGGCAAACAGTGGGTGGTTTTACGAGGCAGGCAATCAGAGGCCATTGTGGCAGATTCTATGAGAACATATATAAAAGGCCATCTTTCTTGTTATGCTAGTTGCAGGTTGGAAAGTCTGGTTTTCTGGATTTCTGGAAGCAATTGAAATACACCTCAAGATATTGTCACAGGCAGGGCCACTGCTACCATGACTGTGCTATGACCTACCTTTTCTTGCACAAACATGTTACTGCAGATATCGCTCCTAGGCAGAAGCAGCAGATGTTATTTAACTCATGGTAAACATGTGTTCAGCATGTAGGCGGGAAGGAAAATCATTGCAGATGTCATTTCCTTGTTGTTTTCCCGTGGAGCCCTTTGAGTCCAGAGTGTTTCATTCACCAAAGGTCAAAATCCCTGTGCACAGCTCTTCTTGCTCCAGGTGCTGATGGTGTGCAGTATAACTATTGAAAAGTCAAAGAGTAGTATACATTGCACACTGGAGGGTATATTTTGCTGACCTTATTTGGCGTGAACTGTTTCATTCACCATTTGCACATTCACACAAGCAATGTCTCATCCACAGACACAAAAGGAGAACCCCAGCACTAGTCCAAAGGTCTAAGGCCTCTTCTGGAACCCAGGCCATTGTCCTGTCCTCTGGGGAACAGAGGAGAACCGGAGAACCGAACACGCTCAAAAGGACCACGCAAGCTTGAAAGCATTCCATTGTACAAACAATAATGTTGAAATATAAATATATAAATCGATACAAAATAAAGAGAATATATTTATTAAACTGTAGTGTGCTGTCCACGTGATTGCATAGGCAGCCACTGATTCCACAGTGGTACTTGAGTCTGTTAGACTCAAAAGGCAGTTAGTACTTAGGAAAAGGTAAAAAACCAAAATCATTATTGATATTTGTTAATGTTAGCAGGAAAAGCTGTAGTTTTCACTTTTAAAAAGAGTGAGTGGATCATTAAACAAACCAGTCCTAAGCTGCACTGACATCATAGCAAAGAGCTTTTTCTAATTTACACAGACGCTAAAGCTGACAACGGCCAGACATAATTACGACAGAGCAATCACCCCAAATCAGTGAGTTGAAATGCAGTTAGTTTGATATGTCACTTGAATGGATTTCAAAATAAAGCACAGGGTGCTTCCCAATAGCAAGTCTAGTTTTGACCAGTAGTAGCGTTGAATAGGCCATCTTGCCAAAGAAGCCATACATACAGGACAGGCTGACATGAAAATGCCATGTTTCCAAGAGAGAGATGACTGAACTAGCTTCTGTAAAACATTTTTCTAATAAGAAATTACTCGTGATTATGAGATTGTAAAATATTAAGATTCTAATGCAGATACTGTGATTTTAAATAATTAAAATGTGAAGGCATCTAAATGCACTCTACACGCATTGGAAGTTCTAAATCCAGGTACACTGGAAGTGTTCCGCACTAGTGCGTTTGGACAGAAACCGACACATCAGCTTCCCCACTTCGCAGTAGTGCTAGAGATGTATTTCTGGATGTTTATTAATCGTTACCTTATTGTGGGGCAGCCGTGGCCTACTGGTTAGCACTTCGGACTTGTAACCGGAGTGTTGCCGGTTCGAACCCCGACCAGTAGGCACGGCTGAAGTGCCCTTGAGCAAGGCACCTAACCCCTCACTGCTCCCCGAGTGCTGCTGTTGTTGCAGGCAGCTCACTGCACCGGAATTAGTGTGTGCTTCACCTCACTGTGTGTTTACTGAGTAATTCACGGATTGGGATAAATGCAGAGACCAAATTTCCCTCACGGGATCAAAAGATTACATATACTTACTTAGACATATACCTCATCCAGAGTGAAACATCTTAATCATTATTAATGTAGGTTGCAGAAGTTGGATCCTCACATACAGCGGGGGGACGCGTCAACATTTTTTTCAGTAAGTATATTCCAGTGAGGCTATTTGCATGATATTTTCACCAGACATTAGTATTAACTCAGGTAATCCACCCATTTTTTTTTTTTTTTTAAATCCAAACATTAAAGTCCATAAGTAGAGTTATGTGGAATAAAGTGGAATGACACAGGTAAAAAGTATTGAACGTGCCTACTGACATTTTTTAAATACTTTGTGAAAGGCCTTTATTTCTAATCAGTCGCAGTATTCAGGTGTGATTTTGGCCCATTATTTTAAACAGGTAGTCTTTAAATCTTGAAGATTCCAGGGGTCCAGAACTGTTCAATTGAATTTAAGTCAGGGCTTTGATTTCCTTTCTCTGAAACCAATTGAGTTTCCTTTGCTGTATGCTTTGAATGATTGTCCTGCTGGAAGGTCTAGCCACGTCTCATCCTCATCATCCTGGTGGATGGCAATATTCTCTTGGGAAAAAATGACTCCATTCATCATTCCTTCAACTGTATGAAGTCTGCCAGTACCATGAGATGAGGAGATCCTTTGCATGGCCGGTTGATGATGCAATGTTCCCTCCACTTGCATACAATGGCCCCAATGCTGCTTACTGGAAGATTCTGAAGTTTTGAAATGCATCTGTAATCAGTTCCATTGATTTTTCAACAATAAGATTGCGAAGGTCTTGGGAGAGCTCTTTGCTTTTTTACCCATCAATGAAATGAAATGTTTCTTGTGTAACACCTTGGTAACAATAAACCCTTTTATAGCCCATTAGTATGTACTAACCCAGCTATATGAATTTGCACAGATAGGAGGGATAATTTCTCTCGAACTACTTATAGATTCCAGCTCGTTCCTTGCCTTGGTGTACTGCTTTTTCATGGTGTTCAATATTTGTTTTCTGTATCATTCCACTTTATTATACATAACTCTTATGGACTTCAATGTTTGAATTTTTGATATGTGTGGATTACCTGAGTTCATATTAATGTCATGCGAATAGCCTCACTGGAAGTATACTTACTGAAAATAATGTTGACAAGTTCAATACTTATTTCCCCCGCAGTATGTCTCTACATACAAAGTTTTTTAAGACTTGTATGACTGACTGTTTCAAACCGCTGCATTTCAGAGCTCAGGAGAGCTAATGTGGTTAAAGCAGAAGTAAAAAAAAAACTGCACTCAAAAAACTTTCTTGCACTTTCTATACTGAGGTCTCTGTGACATCTGTTCATGTGAACTTTCGCCCTGCATTGAAATATAAAAAGCATTCATAGGCTACTCCTATTTTCTCTCATATTACTTTTTTTCTCACCAATTTCCTTGTTCCTAATAGATTTTAGCATACTGTAGCATATTTTCCACAAGTGCATGGTTGGAATAGAAGCAATGGTCCCTAAGCTGGCAATTGTTTATGTGGGTGCCCAGATGGGCAAACAGGAGTGCATAAAGCCTGCTTTGTCCTGGAGGTTAAAGGGGGAACATCAGTTACTGGCGCACCCTACAAGAACAAAGTCTGCTCTTATTTACAGCTTATTTCTCACAAGGTTTCCGCCTGCGGTTCACTGGATGGGTATGTAAAGAGACTATGAAACGTGGTGTAAATTTGCAATTGTTCAATATCAAACAAAACCATGTAGCACAGCCATTTTATTGAATCTTTTGCTAATGCCAGGAAATCATTTCTTCAGAATAAGCAATACAATGAGCAATAACTTAAAGTTCATTAGACAACTACAAACTGCATTTTCTTTTTAACTTCTGTTGTTATAATCTTTCCATTTCTTTTAAAGATATTAACAAAAACCTTCATGTTTACCATATAGAGAATTGGATATACAATTCTTGAACAATAGATCATAAGGCCAGTCGCTTCAGAACATTTTTCTCTTGCATTTGGAAAATGCCTTCTACTATTATATAGCTATTGAAATGCATACATTATAATATTGTTCTTTATTTTAAAAGACTATTACACATTCTTCTAAGCTTAACTCCAATGTTATTTAGTGGAACATTAGCGTGTTAAAAATCTTTTGCATTTCAACCCAATGTATGACCATTTTTACGCAATTAAATAAAAATGTTCAAGTATTTAAGCTGGTATTGAGAGACAGAACTACTGTCTAGACATAGCAGACTTTTTACGTTGATGCATCAGCGCAGAATCAGGCTCGAGCTACATTCTACTTTAGAATGAAATTAGATTATTCAACTATGCGGCTTTATTCTGACAGCTACCTTGACAATAGAGGTTTGGTGAAATGAATGTCTCTAGGACTCTCTTTGGCTTTGTATAAGCGGCACCCTACAATTTATGCAAGAGATGACTATATAAGGCCATTAGAAAACTGCTGGTGAAATCGACACTCCTGTCTAACAGTACACTGTAGATAGGAGGAGACTACTAAGGTGTCTCGGTGTGGAAGTTCAGAATAAATATTAGTGCCATGAGCTACATTTTGAAGAGTTGCACACATTCTAAACAAATTCACATGTTCTTAGGTCCTATTTTTTTTTTACTTCATCAAAAAACTGGGATCTAAGATGAGAATACAGTATGCCCTCACACAAGTGAATTTCACAAGGGTTGCCAACCTATTTAGCTTTCTGGTATTATAATTCTACCAAAAAGACTCGGGAGGCAAACTATATTGAAAGGCGTTTTAATCCTAGTAAAGTCTTTGGCGTAGGCCCCCGTCCGTAGTCTGGCAAGCAGTGCAGGGATATCGGATCCTGCTGATAGAGCGAGGCAGGGACGAGGTGCTATCCCCCGGTATACGCTTGAGACGGGGACCGACTGGTGGCGGTGGAGACATCGAAATCAGCTTACTGAAAGTAGCTAGGAGGTGAGTTAGATACAGAAGTTTTTAAGAAGCACATGTACTTCCTATTGGTTCGTAGAGGGCTAGTTGAATGAATGGGAGACGTAGGCAACGTGACTGTGAATCGAGGAAGAAGAATGAATTAATGACGTGGCGTGTTAATTTGCTAGTAGTACTTCTGAGCTGTGATTGGTTAGCGAGTTATGAATGGAATGTGTGACTACGAGTCTTCCCAATAGAACTTCGCTTAAGCTATTATTTATTTTGTTGTAGTTTTTGCGGATTGTCCATCTGAGACGACATAACAATCTAAAATCTTTTGGAATATTCAAAAATATGTCTACACCCTTTTTCAAGAATTCAAGAATATGTGTACACCAAATTTTAGTGTGAATACCCCTACCTGAAAAACCCTATAAGGGCCAATTAAGTTTTTGGGTAGGTTTTCCCCCATCATTTCTTGCATGTGTGCACCTGGTAGAGGGCTTAGGCACACAGGTGCATTCTCAGTGCAATGAATCTTCTAAACTCTCTGTTTGTGCTCAGCAACAATAAATGTTAATTCTCCCCTGAAATGTTCTGGTTTCTTGTGTTACAAGTGCTATTGAAATAACACTGAATTCAAGTGCATGGTCCAAATTGGATTTGTACATAAGTTGCTAAGCTGCACTGACTAACTGTGCCCCACAAACAATTGGCCAGATTTGAGCCTTTTGTTACTGTAATGTGCATAACCTTCTGGTTTCAAGTTCATCACGCCAAATCACCATAACAGTGGTGAAAGAGTTAGGTACACAAGTGCATTCTCACGGGACCAATCCTTCTAGAACCATCTGTTTTCAGATATAGGGTTCAGGATACCTGTAAAGCATCCTGGTGTCTTTTGTTTAAAAAATGCTTTTCAAGCACCGCTGAACAGAAACAAAAATCTAACTGTTAATTTCCACACAAGTGGTTAAACTTCCCTGCCAAATTATACCCAACAAGCAACTAATGCAAACGGAGCTTTTGTAGTCTTGACCAGGGTAGCCATGGGGTTTCAGGTGAATCACGCCACTGGAAGTAACAGAGTTCATAAAGAACTATGTCAAAGCCGAAGCATTTGGTATCACACAGATACTTGCAAAACGTCTGGACAGAGCTGATGGGGTCAGATGATGGGGAAATGAAACAGGACGCAGAAGTGCTAGTACTGAAAGCCCCAGAACAGCAGGAGATGGAGCAGTGTCATTGTTTTGGAGGAGTGAGGTTGGGTTCAGAGACATTACTTTATAGAAATTTGTTTTCACTTTGACATTAAAGAGGAGATTTGTGTAAATTATTGTAAAAAAGTCCAAATTAAATGAATCCTTTTATAAAAGCTGTAAAAGGGGAAATATCCAAGGGGGGGGGGGGGGGAGTACTTTTTATAGGTACTGAAAACTGAGGGGGGGGGGAACTAAAACTAAGCTGATTTTACCTTTACTTCTATTTACTTTTAGTTAGTTTTGCAATGTTCATTGTTGTTTTTATTTAGTTTTGATTTTTTGAAAGTTAAATTAAAAAACTAAATTATTTTTTCACTGTTAAAATAATTCTAACTCTAATAACTCTGGTTCAGACAGCGCTGACTATAGGCTCACTGACAAAGCCAAAAGCATGATCAAGAGCGGAAGTGAGATCATGCGACTAGGTCCTCCACCTGCCAAGCTTGAGAACTTGATGCGCCCTTCCACAGCCGGGTGAACTCTCTTGGACTCGCTGATGTAGCGTTCCACCACCGCGATGTCCAGATCGCCTGCAAAAGATGAAGTAGTGCTGAAACTGGCATCGAAATATCTTTCCGGTTAAGAAAGGCAGAACAAGACAAACACTTCTCCTTTCTGTGCTCCAAACTTACCACTATCATGCTTCAACTTCTCCTCTTTGATCATTGTATAACCGTCACCACCATCCGCAATGTAAGACGGCATGACTAATTTGTAAACCTTTTCATCTTCCATTGGCTCATAGCGTGGAACTCGACACTCGGTGCAAAGGATGTGGACAGATGTCACACGCTGGAAGGGTTCCCGAGAGAGATCAAACTCAACCTGAAAGCCTGCAGAGGCATCGTAGAAAAACCAACAACTTTAATGCCATGAGAAGTGTGGGGTAGCCCCATATGTATTGACATGTGACATCAGACTCCTTGGACACTGCTGTACCTGATACTTGTAGGAATTCCCCTGTGCCCCCTCCATGCCGTCGCACGCCATGCTCAAAGGCCTTTCTGATGGTGGAGCCTTTCAGCTGAAGCAAGTCAAATGTGGATCCAAAGGGCAAGACTGCAATCAGGTCCTCCATTGTGATAGAACCTGCAATAATATTGAATTTAGTCAAGACAAATATACTGTTCATACAGGGCTGGTTCTACAACTAAACTGAGAAATCTCTTTGCAAACCCTCCTCCACATTCATGTTCTTATTTTACCTACAAAACCAGGGACAGTCATGTGACAACTGATAACCTAAGCAAAGTAATTAGTAGCATTTCTCTGTACTACCGTAGTGTTAAACATTTTTGCGGACTGGATGCCTACATCTCACCAATGTGACTTTATATTTAAATATCGAAACTAGAGGCAGACACAAACACACCATTTCGGGCACGCTCGTCAATGGGTGACCGCACTGCCCCACCGTTTAGCAGGCATGCGCTCACGTGGTTCCACTGAACCTCATCGGCATACTTGATGTTGTGGTCCACCTGCAGCACACAGTGAATGGAGTGAATGATTTAAAAACACAGTGTTTAGCAGACATTTTTCATCCAAAGTGACTGGATGACATATGTGAATTCTATTACAAGGGACAACATTGTCCCTAGAGCAACTCGGGGTTAAGTGCCTTGTTCTCAAGGGCATAACAGTGGAAGCCAGGAATTGTACCCCCAACTTTTTCAGGCTACTGTATGCTAGGCCAGCTCCTTCGCCGCTACGCTACCACCACCCCACCGAATGCTGGCCTGTGTACACTGTTAGTAGGAGTCTGAAGAAGACTGAAAGGTTGCAACGTTATTCTAAGCCAAGCATAACAAAATAAAACACAAGAAAGGAAAGAATCGACTCCTTTTAAAGGTGCTCTAAGCGATGCCACGCGTTTTTTAGGCTAAAACATTTTATGTCACTTACTCCAAACATCACCTAACCCAGTGTTTTTCAAAGTGGGGGCCGGGGCCGTGAGGGGGTGCCAGGGGGGCCCCAGCAAGTTGGAAGGAAAAATAAAAGCAGCAAATACATTTGAAGAATTTAAAATATACCTATTACTATGAGGGTTGTTATACAATGCCATTATAATAATTTGTCAAATATCTGTACATTATATTTTCCATGATAATGACTGGGAATAATAGTAGAGTGATAGCTCTCATATAGCAGAAAGCCCCAAATGCAATTTTGTACACACTGTATGCACGAAGTGCTTGTGGCTAAAATAATTATTAGGATTAGCTTAATGTATTTTACATTTGCCGTAGTATTGTCGATGGGTTTAATAACATATCAAGGGGGTCCTTGGCCAGAACCTAGTGGTATTTGGGGGGCCTTGTCGTGGAAAAGTTTGGGAACCCCTGACCTAACCAACCGCTAGCTGTCTGTGTCCTGAATACACTGTAAAAAAACGTGATCTCTGTGGACAGCCCAGTCTCCAACAACGGCAACAAAAACAACCTGGGCAAACCTAGCCCATAAAAACATAATAAACTGTTCTAGCAAATCACAGAAGAGATGCGTGTTTAGGAGTTTCAATTGCACGGGAGCAGCACGGGAGGGAGGGGGAGGAAGTAGCGAGCTAGCTCTCCGTTTTGTTTGAAAGTCAACAGAAGTGACGTTACCCAGCATCGCTTAGAGCTCCTTTATGTATTTAAGTATTTCTTCACTTTTTGTCCTTTAACTGTGATGTGCACGATGACCCCTTCTGACTATCCAAACACATGAATAATGTATATATGCAAAGTGTGGCCTTTTTTCTCTCTGCGTTAACATTTAAGTTTGGCCAAGCACTCTAAAAAGTAACATAAGAGACTGAGTGAAGACTGCTCCTACCATCCTACTTCATCCAAACACATGACCATCATCACCCTCGGGAACTTTTCAGGCATTCACATTGCAGCCATTCAAAATGTTGGACATTGTACCGGTTTATCAGTATTATCAACAAGAGCTCTCTCTGGGGAATTGCACTTGGGTGTTGGCAAATCCCTATTCTATTACCCGGCCTAAGGGAGTGCACTGTTTTGTACACACCATGGCGTCACAGATGAGGTTTCCCAGGTTGCACTCGCGGAACCGACACTCCTGTGAAGTCCCATTGAGATAGACGAGAGTCTTGCCCACAAACTGAGCTGTGTAATTAGCCAAGCTTTTCTTCCACTCCTCAACGTCAGCAAGGATTGCAGGGTCTGCGGTTATGACAATATGATGGTGAAGCAGATATCCTCTCTTTCTCTTTCTCTCTCTCTCACACACACACACACACACTGTTTCTTGTGTATGTGTATACATACATAAACCACAAGTTAAGAATGTGCAGTGTAGCATGCAACAAGTTTTAGAAATCATTTTTTTAGAAGCAAAAAAATAAAAAGCATTCATTATTTAAGGTACTGATATCATTGTTACAGTAATTGACCCGGCCTTTTCCATTAAACATTTCAAATGGAAAATATGTTAATTTACCTTGTTGTATGGAGCTGTCCAGTAATATTGGATTGCCTTCTGCCTTAAGAACATTTCCACTGTCGTCAAAAGTCACTTTAAGATGGCCAAGGTATTTCCCAAAGGCGTAAGCCTGTACCACAGGCACCTGTCGGCCATCTTGTGATTTCACCATGTAGGGATAAGGTCCAGCCGGGACCTCGTTGGACGGGGCTATTCCTTTAGACAGAGGAAGGGGGACAAACACAAAATGAGGACTTGGGAGTTTAAGAGGTTGAATGAGGTTAATGTGATACTTTCAGTACTGCTCTTTTGACTATTTCCTTTGATCTTGTCAACTGTACTGTGATGGCCAGGAGCCTTCTATGCTGTATGTTCTCAAGCTTAAAACACAGCTAAGAAACACAGTAACAGTATGTAGCAAAAGCCCTGAAGATTACATTCCTGTGAAATGCAGCACAGTGTGTTCATAATTAAATACACTGCAGAATATACACTATTCAAATTTCTTGCAATATAGGGACAAGATCAAAAATGTGTGATTTAATGCACATTTCAAGAGTTTCCAGTTAGGATTTGTGACTTCAGGTCACTGGCCTTTACAACCATTTGAGCAAAGTCTGAACACTGAATAGAGATCAAAATCTTAGATCTTAGATTTAAATACAAGGAAGTCAAAAGGCAAAACAAAAACAAAAAGAAACACACTTCCTCTCTGGTAGAAAATGGGTTTGCGGAAATTATCAATCTTTTTCCATTTTCCATGTTTTCCCAACATGAAGAGCCAGCACACTAAAACTCCACTACTGTGTTGCATACATGCACATATGATCTCAATTACAGTTCAACTCACCCTGCCCATCAGTTACACCCAGTTCATTAGCTGAAGTAAAAACAGTTTGCCTTGACTAGAGTGAGCAGTGGATGGGGCAAATGGGCTGTTATGGTAATACTCATATAGAAAGTGAACAATTTGCACAAGAGTCTGACTTAAGACTGTTAAGTGGACTCTGGATCCAGGTCATTTAGGATCAGACAAGTAAATTATCTTGCTCCATGGCAAAGAGCATAACAGATTTTTTCCCCCTCAATTTCTATATATTTTGGAACAAGTATATTCAAAAGGAACACTTTGCTGTCTTTTCTTTGTCTCACAGAAATAAGGTCAAAATCTTTTCCTAATGTTAAATTGAGCTCAATTATATGTTCATTTTAGCTCTCCTCATCATACACAGTACAATCTACCGATAATATTCCTGCTTTATTCCTGCTATTCCTGCTAATGGCTACAAAAATGCATAAACATAAATGTCTGTATAAAGAACTAAGAATACATTAGTGCTTTGTTGTGCAAAAGACTATGTAGATGAATATGTTACATGAATGTAGAGTTCTAACAGGCATTGTGTAACCTGCGTTGTGTTGAACCGCGCGTCTCAGCCCTGCAGTCACCCTCAAACCCGCAACAGCAGCACCTCAGATTGGAAGTCGAGTGTGCTAGCAATCGAGGTGAAGTCGACTGTGCTAGCAATCGAGGTGAAGTCGAGTGTGCTAGCAATCGAGGTGAAAGCCCAGGCTGCTACATGTAGCTCACCCTCACATGACTCTTAAAGTGAGGAAGGTTTACACAGCGTACATACTGCACAGCTACGGACTAGCTGGCTGCCGTTACACTCACCTGTGTACAGGAACGTGTTCGTGTGTCCTCCGATCACCACATCCACACCTGAGACCTTTTCTGCAATTTCTTTGTCTACCGTAAAACCAGAGTGGCCGAGGGCAATGATTTTATTAATGCCCAGAGTTTTGAGTTTTTCAACTTCTGTCTGCAGGGCTGTTATCTCATCGTGGAATATCAGGTGTGGACCTACAATGAAGAGGACAAAGACAAGTGAGGTTAATGTACCCGATGCTTTAGAGGGTGCGTACCAGGTGCTTTTGAGAAGGCATTGGCCATGTTGGATGTACTTTTGGGTTTGTACCATTCTGCATCACCCCATTTGGAGCATGTAGTGGGTGTTTGATGTGCCATATTATACTGTACCATGAATCCTATATACTGTACATTTTCCTCTTTCAAAGTGAACATTGCTGCTTGGTATTGCTGCAAATGAACCCTCATTATATACTCTCTAATACAAGAGCAACATTGGTAGGGACGGTGTTGCTCTGTCAGTGACATTATCCGGTGTGCTTTTTTTTAACACTATGTTGTTTTTACCTGGCATAGACAGAGCAGGTGTTTAACACTATGTTGTTTTTACCTGGCATAGACAGAGCAGGTGTTTAACACTACCGGTATGTTGTTTTTACCTGGCATAGACAGAGAAGGTGTTTAACACTATGTTGTTTTTACCTGGCATAGACAGAGCAGGTGTTTAACACTACCGGTATGTTGTTTTTACCTGGCATAGACAGAGCAGGTGTTTAACACTACCGGTATGTTGTTTTTACCTGGCATAGACATAGCAGGTGTTTAACACTACGTTGTTTTTACCTGGCATAGACAGAGCAGGTGTTTAACACTACCGGTATGTTGTTTTTACCTGGCATAGACAGACAGGTGTTTAACACTATGTTGTTTTTACCTGGCATAGACAGAGCAGGTGTTTAACACTACCGGTATGTTGTTTTTACCTGGCATAGACATAGCAGGTGTTTAACACTACCGGTATGTTGTTTTTACCTGGCATAGACAGAGCAGGTGTTTAACACTATGTTGTTTTTACCTGGCATAGACAGAGCAGGTGTTTAACACTATGTTGTTTTTACCTGGCATAGACAGAGCAGGCGTTTTAACACTATGTTGTTTTTACCTGGCATAGACAGAGAAGGTGTTTAACACTATGTTGTTTTTACCTGGCATAGACAGAGCAGGTGTTTAACACTATGTTGTTTTTACCTGGCATAGACATAGCAGGTGTTTAACACTATGTTGTTTTTACCTGGCATAGACAGAGCAGGTGTTTAACACTACCGGTATGTTGTTTTTACCTGGCATAGACAGAGCAGGTGTTTAACACTACCGGTATGTTGTTTTTACCTGGCATAGACAGAGCAGGTGTTTCTCTGGATGTGTATCCTACCACAGCCACTGTCTCTGAACCCATGTTGAAAATCTTGTAAGGCAAATATTTCCCTGAAACGCTGGATGCCAGAGAGGCATCTGCTTTGATGTTAGCACTCAGGATGGTGCAGCTCACATCTTGCAGAAAGGGACTGACAAGGCCTTCCCATCCATTGTCAAATTCATGGTTCCCTAGAGCCTGGGAACGAAGGGAGAGAGGGTAAATAAGAGCCTTGCCCAGTGAGTGTCTCTATGCCATGTTACCACTGCGACCCAAACCTGGCATGTTAACAGGCTACATTTGTTTAGATCAGTGGTTCTCAAGCTGTGGTACAGGTACCACTGATGGTGGTGACTCTCTCTAGTGGTATTCCGGGAGTCTCCAAGATGGGTTTTTTTTTTCCATGAAGAATAAATAAGCACTACAAATGATATTAAAATACATGTATATAATAAAAAATACCAGTGATCATTTAAAGTTTTTGCCTTTCTTGAAAAAATGACGCAAAACCATATGTGCAATGTAAAATATGTAGTTACATTGGCCAAAGCTGATGACTTAGTTCATACGGGTGACGCTGCTAATTGGTCGTGGCGTTAACCAATCAGTCTTGTTCTATTGCCATATATTTAATATCTGCGGTCCAATGTCAGACTCAGTCAGTCATGAAGTGACGGCGCTAAATTGCTCCCTCCTCCTCCCCAGCTCCACCTGTCTACATCTGCTCAGGATAAGGGAGTCTTTTGGACTCCCATCTATGCTTGTTATATGTTCTCACGCAGCAGCACATTCTTCAGCGAAAATAGTATTACTCATGCAGCTTGTTATTCAGCTCTGCTGCAGCAGCGTCTTGAGCAGATCTAGGCCTCCATGACTGCATAATACCTTGTACTTACATCAATAAATGCATTCTCTCATCCATCTGTGGTTTTTTTGTCTGAACTGTATTTTTAATGCTGGTCATAATGGTGGTACTTGGAGAGACGATTGTTTTCTGAGGTGGTACCCATTGTGAAAAGTTTGAGAACTACTGGTTTAGATGTTGGTGACATTTTAAAGGGGTTAAATTGGGACATTCATCTAGAGTAGCTGCCCCTTGCCATGGTTTAAACTAGGAACAGTAGAGAAGCAGTAGAGTTGGCGTCTGTGCCTTATGGTGATCTGTGTATAAAGGCCAACGCCCACTGGCAACCACTATGGATTTGATGCTCAAGAGATAGAACAATTTTCTAAAGTTTGGCGTTGACGCGTGTCAGACGCCGCCAGTGTGGGCTTTGCTCCGTTAAAATAAAGTAAAGAGTTCTAAACTTTGGCATCATTTGACATGCGTCAGACGCCCCAGTGGATGTTATCCTTAATGGTGTTTTGTCTGGTGTATAGTCTCAAACAGATGAGAAGTGGAAACCTCACTCAGAGCAGTCTTGTCTATTCAAAGGAACCGTAGAAACACAGTAGGGACGTAGCCTACAGCACCAAGACCACTATTTAATATACTGTAGGTTTCTTCTAATCCTTACTGGTGATGTAAACATTTGTCTTAAATGACCTTATATATCTTATTTGCTATCAAATCAAACAAGCAGAGAAGATCTCGTATCACTACTACTGTGACTAATGATGTCTCTCCTTTAGCTTGCCACTCAGAATCCCAATTGGCTCTGGATTTAAAGCCCTTTTGTGTATCTTAATGGTCACAGAGGGGAAAAGGATAGCCCCTGTCCAGACATGTCTAGCTGCCCTCTCATCAGCACCTCCAGATAAGATTCCAGACCTCTACATCTGGGGGTTGTACTCCATGGAATTAAGCCAGTCCCCATACACAATTATGGAAACCTTCAACTTAGTCTGCGTTCACAACATCCACTTGTTGATTACATAGTGCA
Organism: Alosa sapidissima; assembly: GCF_018492685.1. Taxonomy (NCBI): domain Eukaryota; kingdom Metazoa; phylum Chordata; class Actinopteri; order Clupeiformes; family Clupeidae; genus Alosa; species Alosa sapidissima. The sequence goes on along the minus strand of NC_055962.1, from coordinate 35,237,916 downwards.
CTAGTGAAAAACTATATTCACTGTATAGTGCACTATATAGGCCTAGTAAATGAGTGGATGTCCAAAAATAGGCTTCATAACGTTCTGTGAGAACAAATTAACAAATAACACACCTTTCGTTAGTTTGTAAGATTTCTAACAAACTACTTGGTTATACTGTTGCAACTCAATACGTCCACTTCCAATAAGTATTAAGTAAGTATATATACTTTTTTGATCCCGAGGGAAATTTGGTCTCTGCATTTAACCCAATCAGTGAATTAGTGAAACACAAACAACACACAGTGAGGTGAAGCACACACTAATCCCGGCGCAGTGAGCTGCCTGCTACAATGGCGGCGCTCGGGGAGCAGTGAGGGGATAGGTGCCTTGCTCAAGGGCACTTCAGCCGCAGCCCACTGGTCGGGGCTCGAACCGGCAACCCTCCGGTTACAAGTCCAGAGTGCTAACCAGTGGGCCACGGCTGCCCCTCAAATAGGACAATAGGCTAGTCCACAGTCACACTCTGTCTTTGTTTCAACCATTCTCTGAACCAGCGGTTTCTAATAAGCAGAACTCTTCAGCCCCAAAACCCTAACCTGACTAAGCAGAACCTATAGGCCCAGCCCATGGGGCGGCAACCGGAGATGACAACCGTTTAATTTAAAGACGCCGCAGCTTGGACCACCTCAACTGTTTGATTAGCCCATTCTGGTCTGCCATCCAATATATATAGCCTAATTTAGACCAATAGGCTGAAGACAAGGCCCATGGTACTTGCACTTTCTGGCCCCCAGAAAGTTTTTTTTTTTTTTTTCCAATTCCTTGTCAAAAAATGGCTCTTCTGAAAGTAGCCTAAAGATTGCCGACCCTAATGGTCTGGCTTAGCTTTCTATTGCCTTGCCTACTTTCTGGTGACTCGAAATCAAAGTAGGCCTATTTAAGTTGATGGGTTAGTAGCCTACCACGTCACGATGCTTAAAGACGCGCACTAAAGATGCACGAGCTGCCTTTTCATTTAAAGCTGTTTCAAGCTTACATGTAGCCTATAGGTCTAATCATAATCTCAGAAAACGCCGAAAGGGGTATCAATTCATTACAAGAAACACATATTTTAGGCTACATGAATTACATCCCTCTAGAAATGGATAAAGAGAAAGGTATGACTGTCTTACCATTGCATCGTATCCGAGTTTGTTCATGAAATAGGCTGCCTCTGCACCTTTGTATAAGTTGAACCAAACCGTGCCCTGAAACTGGTCGCCGCCATCCAGCAGCAATACATTAGGTTCCGTTCGGCGAAGCTGTGATATTTCCGTATGCCTCCTCGCCACTCCACCGAAACACGGAGGTTTCGTGCATTTTCCCGAATCCTTGCTTGTTTCTTCTATCCGTGCATGGACATCGTTGGTATGAAGCAAGGTTAAGTCCCATGCCTTTCCGACGATAGCTTGAGTGCAGAGGAAAGTGCAAACGAGTGTAGAAAACCGCCACTTTTCCGTCCCCATCTCCGCCTCTGCGATGAGGTAGGCTATAGGCTATGGTCTTCTTCACACGCACTGAAGTGCAGATTGCACTGCTGCGAGCCTCAAAGCGAGTTTTAGCCTAGGCTACTCTGACACCGCCAGAAGAGGGCTGGCTATTCATTGTTTCCATGATTTTAGCGTTCAATCCAACCGGCTGAGGAAACCATGCTTGAAATTTACAAACGTACCCATAAATACCAAAACAAAAACAGATAATGAATAACATAATAATTTAAAATGTATTATTACATCCATTTTAACAGTTGCAAAGTTATGAAAAATAGGTAAAATGTTGATGTTGGATGTAAGGTCTGCTCTAGTGACCAACCAAAGGATGTTAGCTACACCCAATTATTGACCAAATAAACATTGCATTAGTCCTACCTACAGTAGGCCTACATTTAAAAAAAAACAAATACTTGTAGGCCTACTTTTGAATACTTAAATCGTTATTCATTATCTGTTCACAAATCTAAAACATTTTGACCACCAAATACAAAACAGGATAACTCAATTATTAGTTGTTTATTTACGTTTAATGATGTACAGATCTGGTCCATTTCATGATCATGGAGGATGTTCTGTTCATGCACACACACACACACACACACACACACATTCAAAAACTGAACACAAACACACGCATGAACATGCTCAGGAGCGAACACAGGCACGCAGACATACACACACACACAATATACCTTTTTTTTATTACTACTACTTAATTTATTCTTTAAAGTTGAGCTGGCTCTTGAGCACAAGACATTTCATTAGGCCTAGCCTACTGATAAATCCTACAGTAGTACATGACAATAAACTTGAGCTATTTAAACTATTGAAAAAAATGAACTTCAATATGGTCTATCACATTATTGCATTTAAAGAATCCCTTCAAATGTGCTTGCGAGTAATGAGTAGGCTACTTCATGCTTTCATGATGTAGTGGAGTCATAAGTACAGTATATGTCATTAAAATAAAAGTAATACGATTCCAAAAATATTAACACTCAAGTGAAGTATTAATAAGTATTTTTTAGTCAAGTGTTATCAACTACTAACACTATATCCACAGCGTGCAGAACACTATCTCACTGCTTAATAAATATAAGTGAGAGATTTGGGCCTATAGGAGTAGGCCTGAGCGCTAACCCCCCACCCCTCCAGCCACAAGGTTTTAAGGTCTCCTCTCATACTGAACAAGTTCTTCTTAGGCTTAAAAGCATTTGGACAGATGAGATGGGGCCTCAAAGAGAAAAAACCCACAGAGAAAGGAAGTCTGTGGTTGTGCTGACATTTATTACACACAGTATAGCTCCTCTAATGCCGTCTCCTAAGAGCTCTTCAGTTAGTTACAGTAGCTAGTTATACTTCATTAGTCCTGTAGGAAATTTGTTCTCTGGATTTTACCCATCCGGGGGTAGTATCCGATTCACTAACCAGTAGGCCACGGATGCCCCATCAGTTGTTGTGTTCAGTTGTTGTGCTTGTAATATTTGTATGAACGTTACAGTTTGCATACCAGGAGAAAGTGGGCGTGGACGATGCCATCACTTATCTTTTACACAGGACACATTCTCACCTAGACAAGGGGAAAAGTGCTGTGAGAATCATGTTCTTTGATTTCTCAAGTGCTTTTAACACCATCCAACCCCTCAGACTGGGAGACAAGCTTTTGCAGATGGGTGTGGACGCTCACCTGGTAACCTGGATTACAGACTACCTGACCGAGCGACCACAGTTCGTCAGACTGAAGAACTGTCTCTCTGACACAGTGATCAGCAGCACTGGTGCGCCACAGGGAACTGTGCTCTCTCCAGTCCTGTTCACCCTGTACACATCTGACTTCTGCTACAACACCGAGTCATGCCACATGCAGAAGTTTTCTGATGATACTGCAATTGTGGGGTGTATCAGGGACGAGCAAGAGGTACAGGAGTACAGGAGCCTGGTGGAGGACTTTGTGCATTGGTGCAAACTCAATCACCTTCAACTCAACACTTCAAAGACCAAGGAGATGGTGGTGGATTTCCGCAGGTCTAAGCCCGCTCTGCTACCAGTCTCCATTGATGGGTTCAATGTGGAGGTGGTAAGCACCTACAAGTATCTGGGTCTCCACCTGGACAATAAACTGGACTGGTCAGCCAACACTGATGCACTCTACAAGAAAGGTCAGAGCAGGCTGTACTTCCTGAGGAGGCTGCGGTCCTTCAATGTGTGCAGCAAGCTCCTCAGGATGTTCTACGAGTGTGTTGTGGCCAGCGCCCTCTTCTATGCAGTGGTATGCTGGGGAGGAAGCACAAAGAAGAAGGATGCTGGGCGACTTGACAGGCTGGTAAGGAAGGCTGGCTCTGTAGTGGGAGCTGAACTGGAGTGCATCACTTCAATATCTGACAAAAGGACCCTGAACAAACTGATCAACATCTTGGACAATGAATGTCATCTACTCTACAGCACTATTAAAAAGCAAAAGAGCTTGATCAGCTGGAGACTTCGCTCACTGCCATGCACAACTGAAAGGCTGAGAAAGTAATTTGTCCCCAGGGCCATTGAACTGTTCAATGCCTCACTAAAGGGAAGAGGAGAGATAGACTTCTCTGCTTAGTCTGTCTGCCTCTCCACCCTCTCCATGTTTGAGTACTGACTGCCCACTACTGCTTTACTACTGTTTTACTACTGTTTTACTAATGTCCACAGCCTAATGTTTTCACTACTGTTTTACTGCTACACTGTTTTTCATGCTATATTAGCACACATGATTAATGGCTGCGGTCAGGCTTCTGCTACAATACTGAATGAATGAATGGCTATTACCCTATTACCTTAACCTGTTCTTGCACTGACATAGTTTTTTTTATATTTCCTTGTCTACATTATACTTTACTCTCCTATTTGTCCATATTATTTATGCTGGTCTCTAGACCTTATTCTTGCACTGTTGCACTGTTGGACTAATTAATGTTGGACTACTTTTTGCACCTTCACCATGACACTCACTTTCTTGAGCACCTTACCATGCACACATAACTAAAGGACTATGGTTGGACTACTTTTTGCACCTTCACCATGACACTCACTCCCTTTAGCACCTTACCAGTCCCGGCCCTGTCACTACAAGCGTCTTATGCTTGATCACCTTCAAGCACATTAGACTTTTTAAATTTAATTTATATAGTATATTTAGTATTTAGTTTTGTTAGTTTTCTTATCTTTCTTATCTTCTACTGTCTTTATTGTACAGTGGAGTTTAGTTATATGTTTACACTTATACTTATGTTTACCATTTCGGCTGTAAGTGCATGTTGTGTGTTATGTCTGTATGCTACTGAGACCCTTTAATTTCCCCTTGGGTATCTATCTATCTATCTATCTATCTATCTATCTATCTATCTATCTATCTATCTAACTTTACTCTACTTTTGTTTTCACGTTTTTTTGGAATCCAAATCCTAAAGAGTTAGACCATCTGCTGCATCTCCACAGTGTAATATCTATGTTTAAGAGATTTATGGAGTATAAACCAAAACAACATTTGGAATGTGAAAGAACATCTGCACAGCATCTGCTAAGTACTGACACAGAATCAGATGGTTATCATCCAGCACAGCCAGGTGCATAATGTGCACAGCCCAGGAAATTGCCACATATCCTCTGTCCCTGATGCAATTTCATTTACTGAATTTAATATAATGAACTATTCTAAAGTCTATTTATCCCCGGATGCTAAAGCAATTTCATTTAGTTGAATTTCATTTAATTTTATTTCAATAAGGCTAACTAGCAATACTTGAATAGTATTTGGTCTAATCACAGAGGTTCCATCTCAAAATAAAATCAAGGAAGTGACAAACACGCCACCAGAATATAGGATGTACGAACCCTCCAGAAACACAAGGTGGCAGAAAATGCCCATGAATAGACTGCCCTCTTCCTACACAAAGAGGCAACTACTGCAAACACTAGCTACGCAACTCTAGAATATTCACAAGAATATATATAACACAACAGTATTTCTTTCATGTGTACACGCTACCAGTTACCAACTCACAAGGGTTTCATCAAGGTCAGGCCAAGTGCTTTAAGTGAGCCTGTTTAAATTGAGGCTGTATGTTGAAAGAGGTGCCATGACATTCACTTTGACCTGTGTCTTCAAGGGCTAGAGTGATGCTCCTTGGGTGGGTTGAGAGGAGAGATGTGCGTGGTTATCAACCCCCCCCCCCCCCAACCCCCCCCCTGTCTCCTCACACCACACGCGGCTGCCGATTATGGGGAATGCCGTCCGTACGCCGTGGGTGTCCAGTTCCGAGCCCCTGTAGCACACTCACACCACACTGGGGGGCAGGAAGCCAGCGGAGGTGGAGCAAAAAGACCCTCCATAGTGTACACACACACACTCTGCTGTGCCTCTCTATATAGTATCAGATATACCTATGTGGTTGTTAGTGTACTGTATATATTTTATCTGTGACTCTGCTCCCCATGGCATTTGAATTTGAATATTTCTCATATCTAGTGAAATTTATTTGAAGACTGGCTAGCAGTGAATACATACATATGACTATGTCTACTATCTGAATAGTGTATGCACAGTGTACACAAATATATGTTGTTGGTGTTTAATATCCAAATCCATTTAATGTGTGGGTATACATTGAGTGTGTACATTCTGTGGGTGAATTGATTGTCATTCCCTCAGATTTGTCCTTGCAGTGGTATGCTAGGGAGGAAGCACAAAGAAGCACTGTGCAAGGTCACCTGCATGGGAGCTCCACAACCTTTGCCTTTATAAAATGGTGCTGAAGACAGCATGTTCTCCTGGTTCTCACTTTGGATCCAAGATCTGCCTCACACTATGTCCAGTTGTGATCTATACAAAGTCAAAGTGCAGTATCTGCATTTTTGTGAGATTCACTTTTTTACACTAACATAAAATGCCATATCCTCCGATCAATCTATTAAAATCTCATTGATCTACTAAGACATTTTTCTGATGTAACAAAAAAACAAAAAAAGCTGTTTTTTTTCTGTTTGGAATTTTCACAACGTCTCCAACGTTGTCTTCCAGGCAGCGCTGCCACCGCTGACTTAAAGGCACCTAATCCTAAACCTAACCCCAACCCTAACCTTAACCCATGCCTAACCCTAGTGCCTTCCAGGCAGCGCTGCCTTAACGTTGGGGGCATAAAACACCAAAGAAAAACAATTTGGCTTTGCAGTTGTCCCCCATCCTTGGGCCAGAGAGGTTGAGAGTCCTAGAGAGAGAGAGAGAGAGGGAGAGAGAGAGAGCAAGTCCTTTTAGCCAAGTCCCTCCATTCGGCGGCCGTCTTGCAACACACTTTGGGCAGTTATTTTCCTATTCAAATGAATGGGGAGGCATACAGGAATGGGCGGAATATGTGTAGGCTAGACAGCGGCCATATTGGCGTTACGAACAAACCCATGCATTTCTGTGGATGATTCTTTGAGTGCTGTGTCTCCTCATTAGAAAGTCTCTGGAGAGAGCTTGTGTCATGTGAGTTTGTGTGTACGTGCACAGCATGTTTAAAAAGCAAAGAGACTTCCTAAACTCCCTTGTTCTCCTGACACTGAACTTTGCCGGAATATTCTCTGACGCGTCCCTCTAAATGAGCTAATCACTGTCCCATTCGATTCCCTCAGTCACACCTGTGCGGTCGTGGCAGACAGACAGACTGCCGGTGTACGTCCCTCGCTATCCAATACAACAACTATCGCTGAAAGGTATAGTCTAACCCAGACAAAACAAGCGCCGAAGATTATGAATGCGGAGGTGATATGATCACAACAGCCTTAAGAAAAATATGAGTTATGCTCCAGAACTCGAAAAGTTATCCAATAGAAAAGGTGCACAAGATTCTCCTCGATTATGGTAGTCTTCATGAGTGCACCCAAGGTCACTTCCACGGTAAGATAGAGCTGCCGCTAATTTGCAAGTTTCATTGCTTTTCCATTCCCTGCCTGTACAACTTCAACAACAACTTCAATCGTCTCTCATGCCATTTTTTACAAGATTTGGGTCAATGAGGTCTAACCACAATTGCCACGGGTATACCACAAATTAATAGCAAATGATTCACTCAAAAAACACAAGTATGGATTATGGCATCTTCTCTATATTGTATGCATTCAGACAGTGTATAGTGATTATATAGAATGTTAACATTCATGCATGCTTCATTTTCAAGTCATTTTTTCTGGCGTCAGACAATAGTCTATAGAGTATAGACAATTCATCAATGTATTAAGCAGGACTGTGAGAATCACATGGGAGAGTGCTGACACAGCATTGGACAGGGGGTAGCATGCATACTGTATTGTGTGTTTAAGAATGTTCCAGAAACAGAGAAATACAAATGCAACTTCTTGGAAACACCATGTGCAAACACACTAATCTCCCCTTGTAATTATTCAAAACAGCTCATTATAGACAGAGTGATGTCTCTGTCATAGATGTTTATGGTGTGAAGTTTGAAATGTGCTTACATATATTTATCATAATCAAGCAGTTCTTCCACACACGCCTAATTACTCTTAACATCAGATAATATATTTGACATGCACATATACAAATATGTGTCATGTGTAGGCCTACTGTATGTGTACTATTACGCCATACTGCCATGTGTGTGAGTGAGTGTGTGTGTGTCAATAGATTCTCAAGCCAACATACTAAATATTTGCTATACTGTAGCAGCAAGAGAGAGAGGAGTCTTTTGCTTGTAATGTACTAGCCTGGTATTTTCCCACTGAGATTATAGTCTTGAAACCCTGTTTGTTGAACTGCTATATGCCAGGATGGAGCACAATAACGTGACAGCAGTGGTAGAGCTAGATGAAGCAATAAATAAAGTGTGGATTTATTATCAGTTTGCAAAGGTTAGTGGTGTGAGGAATACTGTACCTGATCCATGTTATTGATATAGACCCTTTCAACAATAAAAACAAAAACAACGCTTGAACGTTCTATTTGGGCCCCAATCTACTTCCTCTGCATTAAGATAACATATGGAATGTTAAAACGGAAGTCTTGTGGGGCCAACTATGATGCTGATAATGGAACTCTCTTGAAAGGGTCCATAGCTGGTCCAGTGATTTCAAAATGAATGTGAAGTCTATGCCCATTAGGATGTTATGACCTTCAAACATTCCAGTACAGACCATTCTCAGATGAAGTATACATGTATACACATTATGCATGAAGTGAATGGCTTTGCTGAAGCCAGGCTAGTAATATACAACCCTCTCTCTCTTTCTCTCTCTCTCTGTGTTTGTGTGTGTCTTTTGTCTGTGTGTGTGTGTGTGTGTGTATCTTTTGTGTGTGTGTGTGTGTGAATGTGCAGCATACATCTACTGCTGATCACACAAAACACACAGTACAGTAATTAGTTCTGTATTGCAGAGAACCGTCTGTAAATTGGGGTGAGTGATGTGTGTGTGTACGTACCATACACACACATCAGCCACCGGTCATCCTTGTCCAGACCATAATGACACATACCAATTATGCACACGGTATAGTGCATGCGGAATCTGCCTCTACATGTGTGCATATAGTCACTAATCCCACAACCCAAACTAATTAAGCGTGTGTGTGGCTTTTAAGGTTTGTACATGCACATTCCGTTGCTGACTCCCACACATTTAATCACACATAACAACTTATAGCGAATACAGTAGCCCCTGTTTGTTATGGCCAGCTATACAGAAAGAAATACAGAGTATAGAGCCAGAATAACAACTTCATACTCATGGCACACTGACATAGAATATGGAGACTGAAGCCTCTGACATTGTCAGTGCATGCCCAGAATGCTATTATTGCTTGAGTAGGCCAACCACATAACCAGTCCCATGAGTTCCGATTGGATGATCATGTTTATTTGCCTACTGATGATTAAAGTTCTCAAGAAAAATAAGTTGCCCAACATCTAAGGGAAGGTGCCAGAATAACAACACTCAGGTACAGTATGTTGCCCACAACATTGCTCAGAAAGGTGCCTTGTATCATCAGCTTTAGAGGACACATACACATCACAGTCAAAGTTCTACCAAAAACAAGGAAACTTATAAGTGTGGGTGAGCAAGTTATGTGGTCCAGAGAGTGGGTTGGTGTGAGAGAGGGAGTGTATTGTGTGTCAAGGGCGTAGGTTTGCAAATGGACCATAGGGTCATTTACAATGACTAAATTGTCCTCATCAATATTTTAGTGAACTCATTCATGTTATATTTGCTGTGAAGTCATATTCATTCGAGCGTGTCCTCAACCAATTTATGTCCCTACCCAAGCTGAGACCAAACCTACACCCTTGGTGTGTGTGAGCAACCTTCATGTTACTCATCTTGCACTGTATCATCTTCCTGAATCTCAATATTCTGATCACAAGTCTGGGCAAATTACCAAGTCAGCACCAGTCAGAGGCTTTATTCATTGTTTTGCACTTTTATGATGTGGTTTTACCAGAAATATTTGGCAGTGTTCTAAGGTGCTCTAGGCGATGCCATGCCTTTTTTAGGCTAAAACATTTCATGTCACTTACTGCAAACATCACCTAACTAACAGCCAACTGTAAAAAAACGCGATCTCTGTGGACAGCCCAGGCTCCATGAATGGCAATGGAATTCCCCCTGGGGATCAATAAAGTATCTATCTATCTATCTATTGGGGATCAATAAAGTATCTATCTATCTATCTATCAACAAAAACAACCTGGGCAAACCTAGCCCATGAAAACATAACAAACTGTTCCAGCAAATACTGACAAGATGCGCGTTTAGGAGAGTTTCAATTGCACGGGAGGGAGGGGGAGGAAGTAGCAAGCTACAGTAGCTCTCTGTTTTGTTTGAAAGTCGACAGAAGTGACATTGCCCAGCATCGCTTAGAGCACCTTTAAACTACAAAAATACATACCTATAAAGTATTTTGATACAAAATATGCAGCCATTTTCTTCAACTCAATAAAATACAATAAAACACAATTACATTTTGTATTTTAAATACATGTATCATATTTATCATAAATTATAATGTGTGTGTGTGTGTGTGTTTATCTGTGATTCACATGTCTGCTGGTAACTGGATCGCTGCAAAATGAGTGAGCCCCCCCCCCCCCCCTTCTCCCCCCCCCTGCTGGGAAGTGGGACAGGAAGGCAGATGAGATCCCTGTGCACCCATCAGAGCCGAAGGGAGCAGAGATGAAGGTGTCACCGCCGGCAACGTCGGCTGACTCATGAGACACCTTCCATTGGCACCCTGCAAAGCAGGCAATCAGGGGAGAGCGAAGGAGGAGTGGGGGGCTGGCAGGGGTAGAGGAAGCTCACACAACCACCACCACCACCACCACAGCCACCGACCACCCCCCCTCCCTCCAACTCCACGCCTTTGATGCGCGCAAAGAGCAGATGAGAGGAGAGGGGAATGAAAAACGGTCCATCTCGAGGAGATGAGAGCGACAAGAGAGGACGGCGAGATGCAGGGTCGATAGCCCTGGAGGAGCGCGGCACGCGTGCTGTTGTGGACGGAGGCACAAGGCTGTGGTAGGGCTGCACAGGTGTGGGGGGGGAGGCACAAGGCTGTGTTAGGGCTGCACAGGTGTGGGGGGGAGGCACAAGGCTGTGGTAGGGCTGCACAGGTGTGGGGGGGGAGGCACAAGGCTGTGTTAGGGCTGCACAGGTGTGGGGGGGAGGCACAAGGCTGTGGTAGGGCTGCACAGGGGTGGGGGGGAGGCACAAGGCTGTGCCAGGGCACCGCACAGGGGTGGGGGGGAGGCACAAGGCTGTGTTAGGGCTGCACAGGTGTGGGGGGGGAGGCACAAGGCTGTGGTAGGGCTGCACAGGGGTGGGGGGGAGGCACAAGGCTGTGCCAGGGCACCGCACAGGGGTGGGGGGGGGAGGCTAGAGGGTGGAGCGGGGATGGAGGGGTGAGATGGTGAACATGGTCAACATACCCTTATCAATTATTATACCATCATCTATAGATATGATCGAATTTATGGTAGACCAGAAAACCAGAGAGCCAGGGATAATCAAAAGGTCAGGGGGATGAGTGGAGCGCTGGTTGGATAAGTGCTGCCATATGTGACAATTTCCTATGGTAGTTTACGCTATCTGGATGAATTGTCGTAACGGTCACTAATGGCCTGTACAGTGGTTATGAACGGCTGTAAATTCTTTTTTGTGGGCTGTTTGTTTGCTTTTGTGTGTGTGTGTGTGTATGTGTGTGTGTGTGATATGTAATGTCACCAGGTTAGTGTCAAATGGATGTGGTCACTTATCTGAAGGACACACTCCTATAAAGATCTTTATCATGACAGTGTTCAGCAAGAGCTGTAGAGCGAACAGGTAAGTCCAGAGGGTCCAGAGCTAGAGAGAGATAAGCTGTGTCTGTCTGAAACGACACGCAGCTGCCTGCTACTTCAACTATCAAGTCACTTGCCGTGGCAGGCATCAAGGTAGCAGCTATGAACTTTGTTTCGGATGGCCTAGCAAGATAGCAACACAGAACGCCGTTGCCAGGATACTGACAGCTGGCTTTAATCAGTGGGAGTTGAAGCAGAGACATTCTAAAGATTCTAAAGAAGGCAGCACAAAAAATATGAATGTATGCTGTCTTCCGAATATATGGCCAAGGTATCTTAGAAGGCAGCATTTTATAGAAATATTTACCTTGCTGTCACCGAATGCTATCTTTGAAGGCAGGGTTTTTTCCATGTTGGACACAGCCATAGTGTTTGACAGAGAGAGAGAGAGAGAGAGGAAGAAATAGGGATAGGATTTGTTAAAAAATGACTAAACATGAAGAGGGATTGATTTAGAGAGATCTTCAAACAGGTTGGAGAGGCCGCCAGGGCTATTTGCCAGCTGCATCCAGTGCCCTGCCAGGTGTAGCGCCACAGGCAGTCGGAGGGGCTTCGTGTGCCCACACAGATGGCACAGAAGAAAAGACATGACATGACCCAGAGACAAAGAGCAGGAAGCCCAACGCCACATCAATGCTGATTAGTAGCCACAGAGGAATTTAAAACCAATCAAAGAAAGAAGTAAAGAAAAACATCTGCAGATTTGTTTATCTACTAAAGAGAAATCACTTAGGGGGGACATTTTGTGTAGAATCTGCTGAGGTTTCTTGAATTGGTGACCATTGGATGGGTACTGACCTTCTTGTACCAGACAGTGGAGCATGTGTCACGATTACAGATACGTAATACATCACAATGATGAGGGAGGACTTTCAAGATTACAAAAGAGAGAGAGAGAAGAGAGAGAGAAGAGAGGAGAAAGAGAGGAGAAAGAGAAGAGAGAGAGAAGAGAGGAGAAAGAGAGGAGAAAGAGGGAACTTGCTCAGCTTTCAAGTTGAATTGTCCCTCTCACTCCTCTACCCAAATTCATGACCAGACTGATCGCAAAGAGGTTAATTTTAGGACAGACGATAGCAAATTCATTTCTCTCCCCAGCGAAGCTATATCAGATTCCACCTCACCTAATTTCCGCCGAGGCAGGATGATGGAATTTTCTCCCGGATCTATGCATTTCATTATTCACACGCCCCAGAACAGGAGGGGTCTCCTGGAGGAATCTGTCTGAATACTGACACCTGCCTCATCCACCGTGGTACAGAAGAGGGGTTAAGTTGGGAGGGGGGGGGGGTCTTTTCTCTGACCCCCAGGGTCACCATAATTGATAGTGGGAAGTCTGTTCAGATTGAGAGAGTGGGTATGTGTGTGTGGTTGGTGGGTGTTGGTAAGATAAGTGATGGAAGATGTGTGTGTGAGAGAAAGAGAGAGATAGAGAGTGTGCGTGTGTGTGTGTGGGGGGGGGGGTGTTGGCAAGGCAAGCAATGGAAGATGTGTGTGAGAGAAAGAGACAGAGTATGTGTGTGTGTGCGTTGGCAAGGGAAGAGATGGAAGATGTGTTTGTGTGAGAGAAAGGGAGAGATAGAGTGGAGGATAGTGTGGGGTGTTTTAATCAGGACTCTGGGCGCAGGAGGAAGGTGCCTTGGTGCCGCGCTGAAAAGAAGTCTTGTTCCCAGTGAAGGTCTGAGCCTGAGCTCCCATGCCATGACCCTGACGTGAGTGCCAGCTGCTGCTGATGAGTTTTTAATCAGCGAGGCTGCATCAGAGCTTTACAGTATCCATCAAACTGTCAGACATGGCCTCTGTATTATACGCAAGAGCTCGCGTGTTCGCGTTGTTAAAATACATCATCTGGTCTTTACTGTACAAGTGACTGACGTGTTAATAATCAGTTTAATTTCATCAAAATGACCAAACCCCTCGTTAAAAAAATAGGCACTTTCACTGAAATGGATTGGCCATGCATAAACAATGTCAGGTCGTGTCAAGCACATGTTGACCAACCTTGAACAGTGGACTTGTTTGGAAAGTGGTTGTTTGGGGGAGAGGCTGAGTTATAGTGGGAGGGCTGAAACTGAGTTCAGTGATAATGACAGGGAGACCAGAAGCAGAGACGTGCGCAGACTGTCTATCAGAGCACGCTCATAACACGACATCAGCTGCTGGAAACATGCCTGTATGATGGAAAATGCACCGTGACAATATGCTTTGTAACTGAAAATGATCCATTCCAGAAAAAACAGCATGTGATCCATATGATCGCTCGCTGATTGACAGGCAGCAGACACATTTCCCATAAGCCATCACTTGGCTTCGACATATGGAACACATCACTCACATGTTCGTTCACTAGGCTTTCATGCCTAAATTATGCACTGCGCCCTTGTCAGCCCATCATGCATCATGGATGTGTGTGACATGGCCAACACATCTGCAGAATGTGTGTGTTGTGGTGGTGGTGAAGTGTGTGCGCACATGTGCATCCGTGTGTGTGTGTGAGTGTGAATGCATGTGTGTGTGTATGTATGTGTGCATGTTGGTGGAGTTGATATGTGCATATGGCAATAGTTGTATGTGTATGTACTGTATGTGTGTGTGTGCATGTTGGTGGAGTTGATATGTGTATATGGCAATGGTCGCTGTGTGTGTGTGTGTGTATGTTGGTGGAGTTGATATGTGTATATGTCAATGATCACTGTGTGTGTGTGTGTGTATATGTTGGTGGAGTTGATATGTGTATATGTCAATGATCACTGTGTGTGTGTGTGTGTGTGTGTGTGTTTGTATATGTTGGTGGAGTTGATATGTGTATATGTCAATGGTCGCTGTGTGTGTGTGTGTGTGTGATTGGGGAATGATGGACGGAGGTCTTCAAAAGACCACAGTAATCAAACACACCGACTGCTGGGGAGGCCTGAACATCACAGATAGCTGCTGCTCGCCACTCGGCATAATTCACTGCCGCTATCCTTAACAAGTTTCCCACTGCTCTGTGAGATGGTCGCCATGGGTTGCCAATCCAATTACAAACTGGAAGCGAGCATCGGATTGTTGTGCATACATGTGTTTGCAATTCTAATGTATTCTGTGGATTAATAATTGTATATTTCCCTAATGTGAATGCACATTATGTGACTGGTATCAGTATTTGTGTGTGTATACATTTTATTGAAAGAGTATGATGTGCCAGTGCCATTTCCAGTAGAAATTGCATAGATCCTTGCTTATCTCTTGTACATGTCTGACAAATATTAGCCTGCATGGTCTGATATTTTGGTGCTGACCTGATTACATTTTGATTTAAAGAATAAATCATATGCCTATGCTGACCATTTTAGGCTCGATCACAAAAGATGGAGAACAATTAATCTTTAGTTTTACAATGCTCATTCTGGAATGTCAGAAATTACGAGTAGACAAACACAATGTACAATTAAAAATTACAGTAAATTTGTACAATTTTAATCAATTAAAATATCTTACTACCTTAAAGGTTTTTAATGGTGTGTTTAATCAAATTGTACTTAATGTAAATGGGGATAATGTATTGTCCGCCGGTCGACATTGGAAAATAAGTTCTGACAGGGTGGACAGGCCGGACAATAGCCTACATTATCCTGCCTATTACACGGCTACTTGTGAAAACAAGAAAATATGATTCACACAATATATCTTTTAAAATGAATTTGTTACTGTTTTGTGGCTTACGTGGAGAAACAAAACTGACTGTCACTCTGAATGAGTGAGTGGACTGCCTGCAGAGGGATATGAAATAAGGCACAAAAACCGCTGCAACGGTCATTCATTTTTTTGCGGCAGTTATTACGTTATTATCGGACCCCCAAATGTTGGGAAGGTCTGTTCATGTTAATGAACCTTTCTGCAGCATTCTAAGAGCCATAGAATAACTGCTTTTACATTCATTCCTTTTGCAGGTACCGTTAGGCACAGGGAATGTGTATGTGCACAGGGAATGTGTATTTTTCTCAGTATGTGCGCTCCCATTCAAATTAACATTCCTTATGAGTCAATCACAAATAACCAATTTACAACCTGCAGACATCAAATGAGCCGCATCCTAATGACCTTGAGTCTCTCTTTCTCTCCCTCTCTCTTTCTTCTGACCCACTTAGATGATGAAGGTTTTGAGCCGATTTAGCCACTACTGTGGAGATGTGGAGAAGCCAGGCACCTTAGCAGACGCACAGGTCAACCCCGCAGGGCTGGGACTTTCTGTGGGCTGGGTGTGTGTGGAATAGTAAGCGCGTAGCTTCAAGGGGGAACACGCTAGGTGGGTCGCACCGGGTCAGAACAGGCCCAGGGACCACAAACTCGGAATCCAATGCAGGAACACGAACACACCCTGGAGTAATAGGATATCTCAAGGAAAGCTGTCAATCTAAGGAATGCTTTGTCATCGCTTACACTGCACAAGTGATTGACACAATTTTTTTTTTTTTTATCAAAGACAACATTTATTATCTCATTCTCTATTGTGTGCATGCAAAGAATTCTTCATGAAAAGAACTGTATCGAAACAGATGTGTCAGAAGATGACAGATGTGTCAAAAATATCTCATGCAACAGCAACCATCCAATTTATAACAGATGTGTATCAGGAAAATCTGTCCTGAAGGTGGTACCAGATGTTGATGAATCTCAATCATTCACCATGACTATCTGATGAGTGTAATCGGCTGTTAACCAAATGGATGGTGTTGCTTTTGCCATTTTAACTTCTCTATTTGTCTCGATTTTCAATCAACTTTGTTGTACCAAATTTCAATTTCCTTGTCCATGAGAATGTTTTCATCCTGTTACTCACCATGTGTGAAAACAGTCAGAAAGAAATAGAAATGCAGATTAAGGGATAAACTGGGTATAAGAATTCATGGAATGAAAAGCCTTGGTTTTGGGGAGCAGAGCTGCCTCAAGATGAATGGAAATCTGAAATGTATGCGCCTCCTGATAGCTTCCAAGTGAGATGACGGCGTGTGGTTTCCATGCTACTAAAATGAATCACTTTCTATGTTGTGGGGTTTTCTAAGGTAAATGGGTGTAATATAAGAGCAAAGAGAGGACACTGATGTGAGGTTTTAGAAGAGCAAAGAAAGGGCTGTGTAGAGTATGCATGACTCACCCTACACACACACACACACACTCTGCTGTGGTTTTTTGCTTAGTGAAAGGATTGCATCTTTAAGTGTCTGTCAAAGCCATTGTGCAACATGATTGCATTCTTTTCTCCCCCCAAGTGGTGAGAGTACAGTGTGGTTTCAAAGCAAACAGCGTACGGGTTCATCTGCAGACGTGCAGTCCTGGTTGAGGAAGCAGTCGAAGAGCAGAGAGGGGGACGGAAGTAACAAAGGATGGATGGAAAAAGCCATAGAGAGAGAGAATCAGTGGACATCACATACCTACACCGTTATCATGTAACAGATGAAACTCCGTCTTTGAGGCTGACAAGGACCATTATCTTCCTCTCCAGGAGAAGAAAGCAAAGCAAGGGAATGGAGTCTTACTCGTACACCAGAGGGGGACAGAGACAGAGGGAGATAACAGGATGATAACCATTCAGGAGCATTACTGTGAATGTGAGAGTGGCTTTGGAACCATGTTGTTTTTTACCCAGACCACGTATCGTATATCTTTAAATTGTCATTTTGTGTGTGTGTGTTCCATAATTACCATCATTTTCAGCAAATTGCTTGTTTTTCGAAAGTTCTTGTGCAATTACATTTTTGTAGGTAATTTGCCAGTGTACAATTACTACCTCCCCAAAACCATAGTGCAAGTTCGGCACATTAACACCACTGTGTGAGAAGATCAATGAGACAGACTGAGAATGAGCATGTTAAAAAGTGCCAAAGCCATCATCTCCTAGTCAGCAGGAGAAAAGGCATCCCACATAGACAAAGTAAGAGAGCTTTAAAAATAGGCAGAGAGAGTAGAGAAAGAATTTTGTGTCTGTTCAGTCGACCCTGACCACTCTGAAACTCTGGAACTCTGGCTCAAACCGGTCCAGACACCTTCCACACTCCACTCCATCGGTACAAGACAATTAGAACTGTCACAGGCCTGCGCATCACTGCACTGCTGGTCCCCCCACGGCCACTGGTCGCAGTCCCGCTCAATGCCATAGCGTCATTCCGTTTCCAGTTTGGTGCCTTGACGGTTGCCAAGAGCAAAGCCATATCCCTTTTGATAGCTTGTCAATAAGATGCAGGCCCCTGGAGGTCAACATATGAAAGAATGTTGGAATTTGGTTCCAAAGCCTGACAAGTCAAATAAGGCCAGGCCCTGAGGTAAGAAGGGGACACACCAACCATGAGAAATGTTGCTTGTTAAATTATGTTGATTTGTCCCAGTCATTTCTGCTGCTGTAACACTTGGGTTAAATGCACCTTGTCAGCACTACTGGACAGCAGAGGTGGGAAGTAACAGTACAAATACAGGTGCTATAAGCGATGCAGGGTAATGTCACTTCTGTTGACGTTCAAACAAAACAGAGAGCTAGCTCGCTACTTCCTCCTGCAATTGAAACTCTCCCAAACGCACATCTCGTTGGTGATTTGCTGGAACAGTTTGTTATGTTTCTATGGGTGGTTGGCCCAAGATGATTTGTGGCCGTTTTTGGAGGCTGTCCACAGAGACCATGTTTTTTTACACTGTATTCAGGGCACAGGCCGCTAGCGCATGGTGAGGTGATGTTAGCTGTAGGGCAATTCCACGGAAAATTTACTTTTTGTCACATCCATAACGCCAGTGAAATGCCTTGTCATTTGTATGATGTGAATGATCAGTATATGCTCCCAAGTTATAGTTTAATTACCGTGACGTTTCGGGCCCACTCAAGCCCTTCATCAGACGTGAGTCAACAATCCAAAGACACCCATATATGTACAATTAAGTGATCACATGATCACACAGTGGTGTTACACAGGCAAGTAATTATCCAATCACAGCAATAGCCAATACATGTTCAGTAATGCAGTGCATACATACATCCATACACATATCTACATTTTCCAGAAACACCTACATACACTATATACAAAAATTACAGGAATCCAACAACTACAAAAAACATGACCTCATTCTCTGTCCACAGGATACACAACGGTCAGATGTCAAAACAGACTGTGCAAAATTGTGCAAAATAGTGCAAAATGTGCAAATTGGCATCCATTATCAAAATGTGCAAATTGGCATGTCGGCATTAAACACATGTTCACTTATAGTAGCTGTCCATAGAATAAGCAAGTATACACAAACCCCATATCACAAATCACCAGCTCGAGGTCATACAAATAATCTGTGCAAAATTGTGCAAAATTGGCATCTCTCACCACATTGTGCAAATTAGCATCTCTCATCAGGACTCATCTCATGTTCACTTACAGTACATATCCATAAAAATGTGCAAAATGGCGAGTCTTTATCACATTGTGCAAGTTCACGTCTGTATCAGAACTCATGTCATGTTCACTGATAGTACATATCCATAGAACAAGCATGTCTCCACATCTCATATGTCGATTTTTCCCCTCTCTCTCATCGTAAGTGTTTTGTCCAGCACCCAGGATCAGATCGGGATGTGCGTGCGTTTTTTCCTCTTTATGATGTGAATGATAACATTAATTTTTTGTGCATTTTTTCTCATGTACATTCTTCAGCCAAAAAATAGCAAATGCTCAAATTTCATGTAATCATTCACATCATACCATACCATCACATTTTATTGGAGTTATGGATGTTACAAAAAACATAATTTTCCATGGAATTGCCCTGTATGTGACAAAAAATGTTTTAGCTTAGAAACCGCATTACATCGCTTATAGCACCTTCAAGTACTGTTCTCACGTAGCATTTTCATTTTACTTTACTGCCCTTATTTTTTATTTTCACATAAATATCTGTACTTTCTACTCCTTACATTTTCAAACTCTCTCTTTTATGTTAATGCATTTGAGGCAATTTATCATGACTTTGAGGTCATTGTGTGCTTTCCCAACATCAAGGCTGATTTCAACCTACAGTAAATGGATGGGACAATAATAGTGATGCAAAAAGGTGCTAAAGTGCAGCGGCAAAACAATGGTTTCATGAAAACTTCGCCGAATTCAGTGCGTGTACAAATGACAGTTTACTTTTCCTCCTAGAAAATTTGTGGGGAAATATTCTGACATTTTTCTACTAGACCTATTCTGCCAGCAAACTTCCCTCAAACAGTCAAACCTCAAACTTGTTCTTTGCAAGGTCATACTTGGCTTGGTAGTAGGCAACAAGCTTGCTTGATTTTTTTTATGAAAGGAGTTAACAGTTCATAAGTACATTTTAGAGCCTGTACTTTGTGACTTTTACTTGAGTAAAGAATCATGACATGCATGCATGACCCACACTGTGTTCAGTGACATAACTACATTCATTCACACAGGACTCCAAAGCAAAGGTCCACAGTTAAGCACATGCAGCGCTGTAAGCATTAAGGCAAATTTATAGCCCAGATGTCCCTCAGAATCAGTCTAAACATCACTCAGTCCAGACGCCACTTTGTGTCACTCAACAAAAAAAAATGTTGTAAAAATAATAAAATGTATGTTGCTAAGATGTCGCAAAACTCATCAGATACAACATGCTTTGCACAGACTTTGTTGCACAGTCCGATTGTATAGCAAAGTAAGCTGTAACAGAAATTTAGATTCTGTTGTGTTCTATGTGTCTGTGGTTACTTTTGTTTCGTGATGAAATGTAACATTAAAAATGTATACTGTAAGTTGCTATTGAAACAAGGTCAAGTCAAGTCAACTTTACTTATATAGCACATTTAACACAACAGAGTTGACCCAAAAGTGATGTTTTATTTGACATTTTGTCACTGGCGCATGACTATGAAAGCCTACAGCGCTATAGCTAGGCCTTCAACCTAATATCAACATCATATCAGCATTTGCGCTGATCAGAAAGAAAGCATACATGAAACAGGGAATGAAATACATGAATAAACTGTATGTATAAAAATAATAGTTAATCTAACTTATATGACAAAATTATTGAATTAATGCTCACCTTTCTTACTGACCTCTGTGTGTTAGAACATGTCTCATATCAGCGAATGGCCCAACCAGCTGAAGTTCGACAGAAAAATCCTTGTATGTGGATAAAACATGATTCTCTAGGTAACCATTCTTCTCTTAATATTAATAATTTTATTTATTTATGTATTTATGCTTATGAGGAAATGTGTATAGAGCCTTAAGGTTTTAACTTGTAAAAGATGGAACCTCTGGATCTTTAAAAAAACTGCATTATTGAGAACAGTGTTGTCTTGCATTTATTTTGTTTCTAATAATTGCCCAGTCTTTGACATAGCTAGGAAAGGCTGCAGTAGACCTCAGTGACAGTGAAAATATTTTGGGGATCAAAGTCATACTGTTGTGGAGCAAACTGTTGGCTGCCTAGATATGAAGAAACATAAATGATTTTAAAAGAGATAGATGGCATGATGGAT
The DNA here is from genome assembly GCF_018492685.1 of Alosa sapidissima. Taxonomy (NCBI): domain Eukaryota; kingdom Metazoa; phylum Chordata; class Actinopteri; order Clupeiformes; family Clupeidae; genus Alosa; species Alosa sapidissima. The sequence continues at coordinate 35,216,536 of NC_055962.1, read as the reverse complement.
TTATTGGACTATATCTCGGCAGCCTTTGCTGCTTAACTTGCAAAACCACACAAGCAACGCTCAACACCACTACAAAAGTAAAGAGCAGCAGATGCCACTCTTCTGGACAGCTTTGACAGAAATCAATCATTTAAAGAACACACAGAAAAGGGGACATAAAAGACGACTAAGTGGCTGAGACATACTTACAGTATGGAACGCTAGAGGAACACAAGGACACTTTGAGGCCCTAACCTGATGAATAGGTCGACTTGTTTGTTTATTGCATATGTGTATAAACGCTCACCTCTTTACCTCTCTACCTACCACCCTCACTCCCCAATGTCTTTGAATCACTACAGCAGGGGTCTTTGGGCAGTATATGTAATATAAAAAGAATACTGAAAAAAAACCCCATTCTGTTCAGAGAAGCTTCTCAAGCACAAACACACACTTCACCACATGCATGTAATGTACATACATACACACACACACACACACACACACATAAAACATCCAAACATCCACAGACATATCTGTAAACCGTGCACAGATACACTCAAACATGCACCTATAAATGCACATAATCCACGAAAAACACACTCACCATTCACAAATGCCACCACAGGCCATCCCAAACAAGCAGGCCGCCCAGGGACCGGGGAATATGTATAAAATCATAGCATCACGCTTGAATGCCAGCACACATTATGATTAGGGCTCTGAGCAACCGTGAAAGACAAACAACATGACAATCAATGGTACTTTTTCATCTGTTCCCCCTGCTAAGCCGCTATTCCCCTGCGAGATCTCAAATGCTTTGCAATCACAGTGCTGCCGCAAACACATTAATGCTGCTGCCTCTTCCCCATATTAGCAATTCTCCCTTTAAAATGATTGACCTTTTGTAAAAGCGACACAGAGGACACATGTCAGCCATGGCTAATTTGTCTGGTGTTGGGTTGTCCACACACATCCTGAAGTGTGTCATGTATGCTCATTTCCACACACTCGCAGAGACCGGCTTTTGTTGCAGCCTGCTATCAAAAATACTGAGTGTTATCATGGATATGACGGAATATAAAAAGCCACAAGGGATTCAAGAGTTGTTATTATGCTTATCTCCATGGCGTATCATGGGGTGAGAATAAAAGATGGAGATGATCTGAGCAGCTCATTTGTGAATGTGGAGAGGCCTGGGCGGAAAAAAAGGGAGCAGAGACACTTTGCAAATGCAAATAGAGGTAATGAGAAAAAGAATTAATTAGATGTCGACAATTGAATTAAGGCAAAAAATTAATCGTAAGTCCGGCGTGCTGCAAGGGAGCTCAAACGAGGGCCTTCGATCACGAAGCGTGGTTTCCCGGGCAACGCACATATCAACCAATATGCATAAACAACAGAAACAAGCCAAGCCGCAGCTGTGATGACTGTATTGAGTCAGTAGAATGCCAATCTAGCCAAAGGCCTATTGATAAAAACAATTAAATCTGCATGCTGAGAACAACAGCTATGTGTTATCACAATCACAGTGTGATTTCTGCACACGGTGAATGTCCTATGGAGGTAATAATACCTAAAATGGTGGAAATTGTCGCACGCACGCACGCACGCACACACACACACACACACACACACGTTGGAGTGAAATCAGAGGCTAAGGCCTACAATCTCCGGATAGACGGAGTGGGCCTGTTACACATCAGATGTCCAACATGTGAGCTTTTATTAGCAGCTGTACTTGATTAAGACTTCTAACTCCTTCATTTCCCTAATTAAGGCCCTTAATTTGATCCTCAAGAGCCTGAATTGCCCTCCACTGACATTGACAGAGCTTGAAACGTATGAATAACAGATTTAGCCGAGTCGTGTTTGATCGCTTCGGGCCTGCCTTAATTTTATAGCATGCAATTAACAATGCGCACACAGCACTATATTCCCTATATACTCTATCTTCAGGTACAGTTTATATGAAGATGAGATTATTGGGGAGTTGGTTATTAAAAAAGCAACCACGTTGTCTCTATGTCAAAGCTGCCAGAGACTTCAAGCCACTGAGGGCTCGTGAAAATAATATAAGGTGGGGCTCTCCATACAGCGGTCCGAACACTATAGGGAGAACATACTACAGAAGACAGAATATTCTGAAATTGCTGCAATTAGTTTGGTTTATTTGAGTGGATGGCATGTGCTGTGAAACCTATAAGTTTGAAAGACAAAAGTTACTACGCAATTGTGAAGCCGCTGATGCCGTGCCAGTGTGAAATAGCCTACCGAGACCCCTCTGACCCCCTTCATGATGGGAGTCTGGCAGTCATGTGCCCCTATGCTCTCTGTTCATCAGTGATATCTGACCTCTCAAGCACAGAGACGATAAGCGCAGGCTTCTTACTGTTCCTCACAAAAAATGTCGTCGAACCCACCATGTGACACGAGGTCTCCATCACTATGAAGAGAGGACAGAGACTGGGTCGTGCTTCATACCAGCTCCTCGTCGTTTTTGCATTGTGCAGGCTGGGCTGTCCCAAGAGTAATCATCAGACACTGTCACCCCATAGAAATCTTATGCAAATGCTTTCAAATATACTGACGCTGTTCAACCGTATATCCCCGAGCTGTACTTCGCACTAGAAAAGACACCTTGAGCTCTTGGAGGTGACACACAGGTGCAACGACAGCAACAAAAGAGCAGGTAACAGCAGAGGAGACCTGGCAGTGGCCCTTCATTCACAGCTGAAGGCTTCATTTGTAGTCAAGCAACAAACAAAATTGCCTAGCTCACCCTTTTAGTAGCCTACTCTCCTCACCCTGGCACACTGCTTTCTCTCTACTTTGATCTAGCGGTTGCAAGACATCTTTCATTCTTTACATGTCATGGACCTCAAAATGATAAGATAACACTATTTCAACAACAGTTATTAGCATTTTAAATCGAGGTCTCTGTACACATATCAATTCATCATGGCTTAAAGGAGAATTCCGGTGTGATATTGACCTAAAGTGTATTGAAACATGATACCGAGTGTGAACGTATGTCTCATAGCCCATCTCGACTTGTCCCCTGCACTCCAAAATCTGGCGCTAGTTAGCCGATGCTACCAACAACTTTTTCAGTAGTGGTGCTTCAGCATCGGGCTAGCCATGCAAATAAATCACTGTTTTACACCCATTTACGAGGCTCAATGTATCTCCACACTTCATTGGTAGACTTCCTAGGGCCCTGACATTTAAAACGAGACATTGAGAACTTTGAAAAAGCACTGGTAGTTTACTTACAAGACGATTTATACAGACAGTATCTTCACGAAGTTTAACGTTTGCAGCCATCTTGAATTTAGTCACGATAAGTCGAGCAACGAGTAAGAATGAACAGGTATGATAAGGGATCAGATTCCAAAAATAATTCAGTGGAAATGCATGGATTCCAGTTTCTTCCAGTAGCAGCAACTGGAATCCATGCATTTCCACTGAATTATTTTTGGAATCTGATCCCTTATCATAGCTGTTCATTCTTACTCGTTGCTCGACTTATCGTGACTAAATTCAAGATGGCTGCAAACGCTAAACTTCGTGAGGATACTGTCTGTATAAATCGTCTTGTAAGTAAACTACCAGTGCTTTTTCAAAGTTCTCAATGTCTCGTTTTAAATGTCAGGGCCCTAGGAAGTCTACCAATGAAGTGTGGAGATACATTGAGCCTCGTAAATGGGTGTAAAACAGTGATTTATTTGCATGGCTAGCCCGATGCCGAAGCACCACTATTGAAGAAGATGTTGGTAGCATCGGCTAACTAGCGCCAGATTTTGGAGTGCAGGGGACAAGCCGAGATGGGCTATGAGACATACGTTCACACTCGGTATCATGTTTCGATACACTTTAGGTCAATATCACACCGGAATTCTCCTTTAATGAGCCCTTGTTCCTATCTGTAATGGTTAGTGAATCCTAGTCTCATCTTCAGATTACTGAAGTATCACAAACCAGCTGATTTTTGTAGTGTCCAGTTTGAGTTTATTGGTCCACGAAAAAGAATTCACTTGCTGAGAAATGTAACAGCAGATTCGGCTGTCCACCATTGTCTTGCTACAGCAGAGGTTTATGATTGATCATGTTACATCATTACAAGTTTGTCAAAATAATTCTTTCATTTCAGTACAGACAGCTGTTGGCCATGACAGCTGCATCAAAGTATCTAAGAATCAAACTTCAAACCACTCATCAAAAGTGTGACTGACTAGACTGGGTGCAGACAGACATCTACAGACCTTTTTTTAAGATGGGTTCAATCTACTGTAGGTGCCAACTGTTCAAAGACAAGTTGTGATGCAGAGCCACCCCAGTCACTCCATCATTGCCCCAACAAGCCGCCACCTATGCGTTTGCAGAAACCTGCCTAAACATGCCCCCCGAAATGAGTTCACATCTCTGACATTAACAAATACGTGATATGACATTGGGAAATACATCATAGGTCAGAAAACCCATTTGAGTGACTTCCAGGTGTTCCAGGCTACAGCACCATTGGCAGCAGGTTTGATTGATGCACCTGTGACCCCATCCATTCATTGGGCCGCATGCTAGATGGAGTAGTGAGAAGACAGAACTGAGGAGGAAGAATCACTCTGTAATACTGTAATGGTATGAAGACAGACCATCCACTTCAATGAGTAACCTATAAATTGCTCAGACAAATTGTTGCAGATGAGATGGGGCCTCTCGTGTCATTTAGGTGACAGCTGACGGAAAAATATTGTGCACTTGTCCTTTCGATAGATTGCCTTGGGAAAGTCTTGAACAATCTGATAAGCCAGTGATTGAAGCTTTATTGTTTTTTTTTTATTTTATTTTTAGTGTCCTTTGGAAATATTCATGTTAATCAAAAATGGTTCTTGGCTATAGCAGAGGTCACTTGTGGATGACAGGGTAGGTAAGGTGACTAAAACAAAAAACAGTTTCACTGACATCTATTACATCTAGTTAAAGATTAAATCTACCGTACATACCAACATGATTTTTTGGAGCAAACAGCCCCCCAAGTATAGAGGTGTATATGTAACGAAATACACTGTATTTAAATGCGCTGTGCAATGCATTTATTGGTAAATTTAATTACTCACTCCCAGTGTGAATCCTATGGATCAAAAATAGTAGTCCTCACTACTGCAAGGAGAAGGTCATGTTCATGTCGTGTTTTCATAAAACTTTAATCAGGATGGCGGCTGAGAAAATTATGTACAAGACTACAAAAATTTTGATTAAAACATGGCCATCTGGAAGGAAATTTGTGCCTGCTATAAGTATGCTTGTGAAAGGCATTCAATTAACATAAGAACTAAAGGCTAAACATTTAGTGGACAAATGCATTTCCACTGTCTAGTCGAGATTTATTCAAGGTCTTAACTATCAATTTTGAAATGAGGTCTGTCTTACGGTATACCCTATCGAGTAAACCACTCTCAAGTCCTTTTTAAAAGTCCTCTCATAACCATTCAGTGTTCTGGCAATAAACATGCACTTCCGAGGCTCCATACAGGGTGACCTTGAAAAACACAAGTACGGTAAGTTAATGTTAAGGAACCTTTCCGTTTTGTTTTTGACCAGGCTGCATGTCAGCTGTGCCGTTTAGCTGGTGGTCTCAAGCAAGGCCACGTGAGCCAACCCCCATGCTCTGACTCTTGACTGTGGGCAGGCGCCAGAATTGCCCTCCTCAACCCCGAGATTAAACTGCCAATACTCGAGGAAACGGTCAATAAAGGGAACCTCCTTCGCAGCAATGACTTCCACCTCTTGGCCTGTGGATTTGACTGTGCTCACTTCACATCTCATTATAGCCCCTACGGAGTGATTGATGGAAAACAGCAGCTATATGAGTTGCCTCAAGAGCACTTAGAGAGTAGAGGTTCAGACATAGGCTGAAAGGACACACACATACACACACATGCCTGTGTAAAGACGCAAACTTGGTCTCGCAAACCAATGAAATCTAACCAAAGTGGCTCTTAGCTGCAGCGTCTTCAGTCAACTCATCTTCATAACAGTTCGTAACCCCTAAATTTATAATCCGTTTTTATTTTGGTGCCATGGCATGAACACCACAGCTGAACAGAGTACACTCTTCCTCTATGGCACCATCAAACACAAACACAGACGGCAAGCTCTTTGTTTTTCATCCCATTTAACTCTGCACAGTGACACTGGCATAATTTTGTGCTCAGTTGGTCAGAATTGATTGATCTGAACAACTCTAATGAGGCCTAGGCCTCTTTAATGTACAACATTAGGGGCTAGATGGGCTGTTGACAGAGTACTAAGCAAAATAAATGCAACACATTTTTAACAGCAATTATTTCTCCTCAACACCTCTATTCTGGAAAATGAAACGTTTAGGATTCGGGTATTGTCTTGTGTAAAGTCAATGTTCTTTGAATTCAAAATAAGAATATATACTGTATATATATATGATATAGTAATATACAGTATAGTACTAAGAATATATATACTATAGGTATTTTTTGTCACACTAGAAGCAGAATTATGAACTGGGCTATAGAATTCAGCCTAGTTGCCTTGGCACTGGCCAACTGCTGCGCACCAGTGGTGTTTGGAAGCAAGTAGCATACTAAATGAATCCTGAAAAATTAAAGCTTTAGCCATTCTCCCTGATGCCATCCCTCAGCACAGCCTCAGATCAAATGTTTACTCTATGTGATGATGGCAGGGCCTCAAAGGGGCCAGCAAGATTTTGAAGAATCAAATAACCCCTACTGAAACGTCGGATGGGCTGTCGGACTCGGACATCAAGCATGGTGGCGCTCCAATCAAACTCCTCAAACAGCATTATCAACCCAGCGTATGCGAGCATCAGGAGCAGACGGGCCAGCCCAAATACCATGGTATTGTGTTGGTGTTATGGATGTGACAGTTTTGCGCGGAACTGCCCTTATGCAGTATATGTGAGATGTGAATATGAGATCTTAGTGATTTGTAGAATAAAAAACATAGACCACAGATGTTTCAGTATGTATTATTAGAAGCCTAGCTTAAGATGATGTCCTCAATTGCCCTGTTTTGTCCACACTCCCAAAATATCTAGTTTACTGGCATAGAACAGTACGTAGATAAGAAAACATTGAAGTTGAAGCTGAAATCAGAATTTTGAGTCAGGGTTTTTCCCCCTAAGAAACTGCTCAATCAATTACCATTATAGTTGGTGATTAATTTAATCAACCATTTAATTGCTGCAGCCCTAATATATTGACCCGAACAAATTACCTCATAGACCTGTTCTCACAGCCTCGATGACTCCTCTGAGGCCTCTCTTGTTCTGTCTTTCCCTTCTAGGTTCCTCAGGTTACTTCAGCTTGTATTGTGGGTGATTTCTTTTACGTCATATCTTTGTCAAGGAGACAGAAGGAAGAGCTACAGAGCAAGTCAGAGGCAAATGTAAATACTATCGTCATCATCATTAGGTGATGTCTTGGCACTCCTAGGGGAAAAAAGCTTCTGCATCATAAAATCTCATTTAAAGCCCCAACATGCCCATAAGGTGATACAAGAAATACCAGCACATTCATTAAAAACTGAGTCAGGATTTGGTGTCATGGTTACGGTTACGGTGACAGAGAAATCTTGTAACCATGGAAGTTGCACGGTTGGCCACAGCAATGTCTCTGTCTCTGCTGATTTAAAGTGATTCTTGAGCCTTTGCAAGATTTCTGTATAGACCCTTTCAAGAGAGTTCCATTATTAGCATCATAGTTGGCCCCACAAGGCTTCCGTTTTAACATTCCATATGTTATCTTAATGCAGAGGAAGTAGATTGGGAACCAAATAGAACGTTCAAGCATTGTTTTTGTTTGTATTGTTGAAAGGGTCTATACAAGGAACATCTAACCCCCTGTGACACAGTTTGATGCTCCTCTGATAAGTCTTGCTTTTTTCTAAAATAATGAATCATCAATGAATATTTAGATTTGACAGCAAATTAATGAGAGCCAAATTAATCATACGAAGTTGATTGCCTCTGATGCATCAGGGACCCCCACTTAACGAGAGAAGCCATTTTATTCAGTGACACGAATCCTCTATCATTCAAAAGCCACCGTTTCATCCGTGACAGCAAACAGTTTTGAAGACACACCTCAAATGAGTCCTCACTGAAGAGGATCGTTACAGAGCCCACCCAAACTAGCAGTTCTAATAACGCTGGGATGAATCATTAGAAAGCACTGACGGCCGTTGTTTTGGTTCTCTTCAGCAAGCAGCAAGCAAAGGTCACAGCCGTGCAGACTTATTCTGTCTGATTAGTTATTAGTTGTGTGTACTGTGTGCTATATTAGCGTGTGCATTACTGCATCTCTTCCAGTTAGTATTGGACCTTAATACAAATGACTGCAGCACTTTCTTTACTGTGACGCAAGGGCTTGCCTTTCTATCTCTCCTCCTAAACTCAAAAGTATGTCTCATGAGTGCATTGTGCGCAAAGGCAATTACAATCAATGCAACTGATGCAACAAAGCCCGAAGAAGAGGGAGAAAACACACACACACACACACACACAGATTACGCCTGTTCTCAACAACAATAGAACATCAGAAGTGAAATGAGGTTTTGTTGCGCAGAGAGGTGTTTTATCAAGTGTTTATCGATAAAACACCTCTCTGCGCGTGTTTATCGATCGCCCCCCCCACGCGTCTTGTTTGTGATGCGGGAGATGCCACCTTCCTGCGGCTCCAGTCTTGCTGAAAATCCACAGTTTTCCCCTCATACAGTTGGCAGTGACACAAGATAAAGCACTTCAGCACACAGAAGCAGGATCTCAAAGACAAAACTGATCACAAGAGCCAGATCTGATCAGAGGCCCGTCATGTCAGGCTCACTCAGGCACACAAACTTGTTCTTAATTCTAAAATGATGATTTCAAAAAATAACTGCCATTAGAGTGTCGTGTTCCAAGACGGAAATCTCGTTTCAGATGGTTTGGACAAGTGAATCACTGGCCCCAAAGCAGAGAGCATCATGATAAGAAAGGGTTATTTCCATTTTATGTGTTTGCTCTGTCTATGTGTTGGGGTGTTTTCATTTTATTCTCATTGTGTGTTCTGTCTGTGTAAAGCAGTGATTCTTAAACTAGGGGTCGCCAAAAACTTCCGTGGGGTCGCCAATTATTTTCTGTATTCAGTCTGAAATTATTATTAGGTGAAACAAAGGAAAATAATATTGGCCTTTTTCTTATTTACACGCAGTTAAGAGAAGAGAGAGAAATGTTTTCGTCTTTCAACGAGATCTGGTTCAGCCTATGGGCTACTGGTCCGCTGATAGAAACAATGTAACTATCTGCTCCACTACGCAAACTGAACTTGTTCCCGCTATTTTAAGTAAAACAAAACAAAAGACATAGGTAGCCTACTAGCCAAAATGGACAGGTGGCTGCTTAAAAAATTGAACAAAAGCTCGGAAGTGCCATCTACCAGTGCGTCTACTCCGTAAGTCTACAGGCCGGTGAGAATAAAAAAGGCGCGTCGGCTTTATCAGAAAGAATTTCTGAAATATGGATTCACTTGCCAAGTTAAAGATAACCTCGACCACCCACAATGTGTGATTTGCGGCGATGTTCTGGCGAATGAGAGCTTAAAACCTGTCTCTGTGTCGCCGTATGCAGCATTCCTCCTAGAATTAACTTGCTATGTTCACGGAAGCATGCCCACCCTTCCCATTGAAATTGTTAAAGATAGTAAACCAGAAAAGGGAAATAAAAAAATATTGTTATTGTTATCGCCATAAATATAATTAATGTAACGTTGTAGGCCTAATGCTGCAGGCTATGTGTGTGTGCGTGCTTGTGTGTGCGTGTGCTACGCACATAGCGCTCTGATCTGATATGGCGGCAGCTACACTTGTTTAATCGTGATTGTTTGGTTTTCTCGGTTCTTGTTCATATGGAGTAAATAAAACAAATGACTTTGCTTTCTAGGTTTTGCTTGATTTAGTTGTTAACGTTTGAGGGGGGTATCTAAGTAAGGACTTAGAATGGGTTTGGTGAAAGTGGGGTCGCCAGACCTCGTCATACTTTTTTGTGGGGTTGCCAGACAAAAAGTTTAAGAACCACTGGTGTAAAGCACACTGAATGACGATTATGTTTAGTAATGTGCTATAAAAATAAATCTGACTTTGACTTTGAGAATGCTGGGAAGCATGAGCCTCTTCCTATGACTCCCCTAATATTTGTGGCTGGCTGTTGCCTCCTTAAGGCCACTGATGCTGCCCACCCAAGCAGCGATGTCCATGGACCCACAGAGCTATGACCCTCCCCCCACACACACACACACACACACCCTCTCGGCCTCCTATCGCTCCATGCTGGGTAAGTCTGCTGCATGCTGGGACATAATTCACCTTTATGGTGCTGCTGGAACAATAATCCTGTCACCTCCCTGTGATGCAAAAACATGCTAAACTAGAACCAATGACTAGAACTCAATTTGCACCGAAGTGCAGTAAATTACACATATCACGCTGATTTGATCATCAGAGAGAGAGAGAGAGAGAGAGAGAGAGAGAGAGATGAGAGAGAGAGAGAGAGAGAGGAGAGGGAGGGAGGAGAGAGAGAGAGAGAGAGAGAGGGAGGGAGGAGAGAGAGAGAGAGAGAATGAGAGAGAGAGAGAGAGAGAGAGAGAGAGAGAGAGATGAGAGAGGGCAGTTGAGTACACCAAAACATTAATGCTCAGCCTCACTATAAAGCCCTAAGGCTTGAGATGCTGGCCCTACAAATGACTATTTCCAACTCTGTCAACAAATGGAGAACATTGTCTGACATACCCTACCCTACCACACAAGGACATTTTTCTCTCCCTACCTCCTACTCTATCTGTGCCGATTGACTTTGAGAGAGTCCATCTAGGACCTCTGAGATTGCTAAAAAACACGTAAATGACAGATGGGTAGCCTTGACAAAGTGAAAGGGATGGAGTGAAGGGCTGTTGAAAGCAAAGATTCTAGAACAGAGCTCTGTTCTAGAATCTTTGGTTGAAAGTAAAAAGAGCAAAAAGGGAAAGACAGGTGAAGGAAACACCTGCTGATATTTTGAGCACAGGTGTCGAGAAATATGTTGAGTACATGCCAGCACTTCAAGCACTAAATTTGACATTGAAATATTGTAATTTTGCAAAATTATTTGAACATGGTATGTTGTTAGATGCTATTTCTGGGTTTCTGGTTAATAGATTACCTTGACAATTAAGATGTTTTATTAATAATCCACTTCCCTTGCCCTTCATCTTTCTAATCAAGTTCCAGATCTTCTTCAAAGGTGTATCTAATGTAAAATTTGATGCAAAACTCCTCCACCTGTGTATCTTTTTTTGACTGATGGTCCTGCGTGCTTGAACTTATCAAATTTTCAATCTGATGAGATTTTCTGTTGTTGGATGTTTATGAAACAGCCTTTCTGCCTTTTTTCTAGACTTCAACAGCCTTTTTATATTGTTGTCCTTTAAGTGAATTTTTCTGTTTTTTAGTAGATACTAGTCATAATTCCCTAAAACAGCAGAAAGGACGGGCCAATGACAGGGGATGACTGTTAAGTTTCGAAATCAAAGTGGCTGCGTTAAACAGCAGTTTCTAAACAGCAAAGGCTGTCCTACATAATGCTACATTGTTACCTGACTGCCGATGCGGTTTATTGTCAGTTTGTAAAGTTTAGGGGAAGTAGTAAGTTAAGTTGGGAATCTTTTGGGAAGCCTTTAGGATTCTAAGGCAAAATAACTGCATTGTGTTCCTTTAAGGATCAGTTTTAATGGCTATGGAATTCCATAATGAAGGGCTAAACCAACATGCCCTCACAATGTAATGAAACACAATAACCTTCATCTTGTTGTTAGTTGATGGCAGAGAGTTCTTGTATTTATTCAGATATAACACACACTAGTATATCATGCACACTCACAAGTATGGCCAATGAAATTTAAGACAGAAACGTCTTGAGTATGATGTGCACTGACTTAAGAGTATCAGGCGTGGAGCCCTCAGTGGCCAGCCATGCCATGGTGTACGGAAAAGGGAGTGAACATTCCCATGTGTGAACATTCCCATATATGTTCCATATATTCCATATATTTTCCCCTTTTCTTTCTCTTTCCTTTTCTTGCTCGGCTTTGTGGATGTGGTTTTGTGTGGATACAGCACCGTGCTTGTTTGTCTATGATTTTAAATAAAATGTTTTATTTTTCGTTTTTCTTCGACCGTCACAGAAGTGACACAGTGACATTTGGGCAGCCGTGGCCTACTGGTTAGCGCTTCGGACTTGTGACCGGAGGGTTGCCGGTTCGAACCCCGACCAGTAGGCACGGCTGAAGTGCCCTTGAGCGAGGCACCTAAGCCCTCACTGCTCCCCGAGCGCCGCTGTGGTTGCAGGCAGCTCACTGCGCCGGGATTAGTGTGTGCTTCACCTCACTGTGTGTTCACTGTGTGCTGAGTGTGTTTCACTAATTCACGGATTGGGATAAATGCAGAGACCAAATTTCCCTCAAGGGATCAAAAGAGTATATATACTTATATACTTATACTTATTTCAACTTGAATTAGAAAGTGTGTTTACAGTGTAAGCTGTAAAAGTCAACATTGTGAAAATCACAATCAATATTCAGCATTCAATATTCAATCTTATTATCTATGAAAACCAGTCAAACTATTGCATTTAAAGATTGTATTCAAACAATCTATGTCACTGTAAAACTATATTAATTTGTAGCAGCACATGCATACACGGCTTGTATAAACAAATCAAACACAAACTGCAGTCATATGCTATAACAACAAGCTTGTGATCATGTTTTACATTGTCTTCACAGAATCATGGATCATGGCTTATAGGCAAGCTTATAGGCCTACAGTCTAGGACAGGGGTTTTCACCCCCTGGTCCACAGCCCATTGGTGGTCTGTGATGGCTTTGCTGGTGGCCCCTGACCATGCATTCAATAATGTAGTTTCACTGTGGGATTCACTTTGTTCTATTCAGTGGTGGTCCTCAGGTTTATTCCTTATTCAGAATCACTTGAAAATCCCTGGCTGAGGACACTATGATTTTTGCTACCTGCAGTTAAAATCTAAAAACCACCCTCTATCTGTATCTGTCTTCCCATCCGGTTTATTTACTGCTAACCAATTCACCATGGGAGAGATTTTTGTCTTAAGTACAAAGGTTCCCTCTTGTTGTTAAATAAATCTGAAAAGCATCTTGACAGCCACACAGCAAGGGCACCCTCAAGATTTTCTTCACAAGACACCACCAGGCATAACTCCAGCATTGTGGTGACACCTCCTGTCAGGATGTCACCTTACCCATGACACTCTTACGTATTTACTCTCAAACACACACACACGCGCACACACACACGCACACACACACACACACACACACACACACACACACACACACACACACACACAGCTGAAAACGCTACTGATCAAGGACAAGGCAGTAACCTGTCCCTGTACGCCCCTGCACATATGGACGGGCCTGGGGCTGCTGTGACCTCCGAGAGAGAGGGCGATGCACCTCTTCCGCGACCCACGAGTGGGCACTGGGCAGCGGACGAGGCCAACCATGCCTCCTGTTCGACTGCCTGTCTGAGTTGTCCAAACAGAGGCGTGTCCCCTGGAGCTATTGTCAGTGTCACTGTGGCAGCGCCGCGGTCCTCCTGCATGTTTGAGAAGGGAGACGGCGGTCTCGATGAAATGTGAAGCGATGTGACTAAACCCAAATGCGCTGCCGTTGTTTTCCCATCAAAGCAGCAGACATTACAATGCTCTGGTGTTTCCAGCAAGTTTGCACAAGCTTCAGTATCGTCAGAATCTTTTTTGGATTCTGAGGTGCCGCCGGGAAAATTCAAATACCACTACACGCTACTACGTGGCTTTATGTCGGCACTAACCACATTATGGACATCACCTTGTCAAATGTGAAATACTGTAGGTGTCAGGACGAAATCGATGATGATGATGACCACACATAAATTCCACATGAGAGAGCACCCACTGGTTCCGTCAACTGAAGCAATCACCAATCCACTCAACAGAAATGGATAAAATGCCAAACAGAGGAAATACAGCCACATCGACAGTGGCATGTCCTCTGTCCATAATTCACCACCTCTCACCTCATACAAAGCGGAGGCCAGCACTGAGTGTGAAGTCTGACCCATGTGGAGGAATGTCCTTACAGATGTTTCTGTCTAGGACAGCTGCCAAATCCCCAGCACCGGAGATGGATGGAGCAGCATGGCATTAATCATCTCTTTTGTCACCTTCTGTTCTACAGTACTTGGCAGGTGGACGCAGACACACTGAGACAGGATTTCCTGTCCGAGAGGAAGAGCAGCGGCCTTGGCTGAGGCCCGGTGCTTCGCACACAGGGGAGGGAAGAGTGCCAGACATGCTCGCGCTGTTTCACTTGACAGCTTGATTAATGCCGTACATAATGTATCATTCACCCCAAATGAGGGTTCAGATAATTGGTTAATGCTGGAGTTCACAGCTATTGTTATCACTGGTTTTCACTGGGAGTGTTGGAACTGCCATGATGTTTACTGCTGAAAGAGATGCAGTACATAGCCCATTGCTCTTGTAATATTTTTTTTTTATGGTTTAGGATTTTGAGGATGAAAACACTGTCTCACTAATTACTATGTGAGGCCCACTTGATTAATGGCTGTTTAATTATGCCAGGGGACAGCTACAGGCCTCATGGTGTGATTGCCAAAGCAGCTGGCTACAGTATATCTGAGTCCTTATTCTGGAGTAATCTGTAACAGTCCATTACTTTCTTCAAGTTCTTGCATATATATACTAAGAAATAGTCACATCATCTTGATTCATTGGTGCTCTGACAGCACAGATAGGGATAAGTCGACACTCAGAGTCAGGACAGGACAGGAGGGCCTCTGTCAGCTAGACAGCATGCATGCATGCAAAAAAGAAAAACAGGCTTTGTGTCTGACCTTCACATGAGATCGCAGCTGCAGAACCATGCATTGAGGTCAGCTGATCTGAGTTGGGGAGAAGGTCAGCGTTTGTGTCATTTCACAGTGCCCCCGAGCGGCTACAGTGGGGCCAAACCTGCTGAGCCATCGAAATCGCTCAACTGGGTGATAACGGATCTGTGTTGCTGCAGTTGGAGTGCCAGCTCAACTGTCCTCTGACACCACATGTCCTTCTGTTAGCAACAGTAACGTTAGCAGACCAATAGTGTCAGGAGAAAAGCGATGTGTTTAAAGGACAAAAAAGAACAACTGAGAATCTGAGTGATTACATCATTTCATATTGACGTGTCTGTCATCTTTTCGGGGGGTTCGTGAGGGATTTGAGAATGTGATCCTTCTACCCTGTTGTCCTCTGGGCTTTAGTTGCCATTGCAGTAAGAAAATATTGACTAGAGGGTGATTGGTGGTTCCAATAAGGATAGACTCACTTTGCCTTTCAGATTGAAGGGATGGACTCAGTGTACCATCTCCATTACATTATAATACTGTTTGTCTATTTTCAGAGAGGGAACACAAGCAATACAAAGCTAAACTATGATATGTGGGTGCCATTGAGTTACTATAGTGATGGTAGTTACTTTGTTTTTGACTAAAATCACTGTCTGTACTCCTACGGCCTCTTGGGGCCTACTGCTTAACTTTATGAGCCATGATGCCATAAAGCCATAAAGTTACATTTCTAGAGCTTTCTAGAATTTTCCAGAGCACAGCCAATTCATGTTACTGAAATGGAACTTTACATAGCAATATTAATTTGCCCAATTTATCACCTCAAAAGCCAGGTGAGAGTCAGGTGTGCTACTGTATTTCAAATGCATTAACTGCCATTCACAAGCTCCGACCTGTGACTTGCTAAAATCTTCAGAGCAATGTTTCCCAGACTTTTTCTATGGCGGCACACCATTTACTATTAGAAAATCTCACAGCACACCACAATATTACAATTTTTTTCAGTCGCTTTGGTACATTTCTCAAATCATCATCATTAACATTTGCATATATATATATATATATATATATATATATATATATATATATATATATATATATATAACATTACATTACATTACATTTGGCTGACGCTTTTTAACCAAAGCGACTAACAACATGGTAAACAGTAAGTTTTAGAACAATTCTCACAATTTTAGGACAGTTTAAAAAAACATTAGAGTACAGTAAGAATAAGTGCGTCGGTGAGTGCTGTTTTTAACAGTTACTTGTCAGTTTAAAACGGCTGGTGAGTGCTAGGATCAGTAAGACTTGTTGTAAGTGTTGCTATGAGAGTAGATGTTCTCTAAAGAGCTGGGTCTTCAGGAGTTTTTTGAAAGTGGAAAAGGATGTCCCTGCCCTTGTAGGAACTGGCAGTGTGTTCCACCAACGAGGAACAACAGATGAGAAAAGTTTGGATTGGCTTGAGCGTACCGGTGGTAGAGCTAGACGTCGTTCGTCAGAGGAGCGCAGCGGTCTGGAGGTAGTGTAAGTCTGTATGAGGGCATTCAAGTAGGTGGGAGCAGAACCGGAGACTACTTTGTAGGCAAGCGTTAGAGACTTGAATTTGATGCGGGCCGCCATAAGTAGCCAGTGTAGCTGGATGAGCAGCGGGGTAACATGTGCCCTTTTGGGTTGGTTGTAGACCAGGCGCGCCGCCGCGTTCTGGATCATCTGAAGTGGTTTCACTGCGCAGGCTGGGAGACCTGTCAGGAGGGCATTGCAGTAGTCGAGTCGTGAGATGACTATTGCCTGAACCAGAAGTTGGGTAGCATCAAGTAAGTCCTGATTTTCCGTATGTTGTAGAGTGCAAAACGGCATGACCGGGCGACTGAGGCAACATGATCTGAGAAGTTTAGTTGGTTGTCAAGAACAACTCCTAGATTTCTTGCAGTCCTGGTCGGTGAAACAGACAGGGAGTCAAATTTGATGTTGATGTCGTGGTGTATGGTAGGTTTAGCTGGGATGACCAGCAGTTCAGTCTTTGAGAGGTTCAGCTGGAGGTGGTGTGCCTTCATCCATGTAGCTATGTCTGAAAGGCAATCCGAGATCAGTGCTGAAACCAGGGGGTCGTCAGGTGGAAAGGACAGATAGAGCTGTGTGTCGTCTGCATAGCAGTGGTATGAGAAGCCGTGCGAACGGATAATCTGTCCCAAGGAGGTGGTGTAGATAGCAAAGAGGAGGGGGCCCAGCACTGAGCCCTGGGGGACCCCTGTGGTGAGATGGTGAGGTGCGGATAGCTGACCAAGCCATGATACGTTAAACGAGCGTCCTGTGAGGTAGGATTCAAACCAGGAGAGAGCAGAACCGGAGATTCCCATGTCAGCGAGTATAGAGAGAAGGATACGGTGATTAACCGTGTCAAAGGCAGCCGATAAGTCAAGCAGAATGAGTACTGATGACCGAGCGGTCGCCCTGGCTTCTTTTAAGGCTTCTGTTACAGACAGCAGAGCCGTTTCGGTAGAGTGGCCGCTTTTGAACCCAGACTGATTTGGATCCAGAAGGTTGTTCTGTGAAAGGAAGTCAGAGACCTGTTTGGAGACTGCTCGTTCAATGCCTTTGGATAGGAAAGGCAGTAGTGAGACAGGGCGGTAGTTCTCGACTTGAGCAGGGTTGAGAGAAGCTTTCTTAAGTAACGGTGTTACCCGGGCCATTTTGAACGCTGTTGGAAATGTGCCGGAGGTTAGCGAGGCATTGATCACATGTGTGATAGCTGGAGCGATGGTCGGGCTGATGGACTGAAGTAGGCTCGTAGGTATAGGGTCCAGCGAGCATGTGGTAGGACGGCTGCATGTCAGGAGTCTGGACACTTCACTCTCGGAGAGAGGCATGAATGCTGAAAAAGATGTTCCAGCAGTCCCTAGAGGTTGTAGGAGTGCGGTATCTGAGTCAGATGCGTTGAGTGGGCATGTAGAGAATTGACTGCTGATTGCCGCCACTTTGTTTGTAAAAAATGAGGCGAGGGTATCTGCAGTAAGGCTGGATGGAGGAGGAGGCAGCTGAGGGTTGAGTAGCGATTTGAAGGTTGAGAAAAGTTTTCGAGTGTCTGTAGCGCTGTTGATTTTGTCATTGTAGAATATATATATGCACTATATTAACAGTTAGTGCATTTTTTAAAAACAATTAAAGCAAACTGCACAGCATAGTGGATTACCTGCTATTCAGCAGGGAACCAATATAGGTCATGCCATTAGCAATTAAAAATAAAAAAAATAGCAGACATTTGAACAAAATCAGTTGCATGGATGTAGTAAAGCATTGCGATTTGTTCAAGCTGAGGAAAAACTGCTTTAATGATGTGCACAAGTGATAAAATGATATGGAGTTTGAACAAACAGTTTTGAGAATTTAAATTCTGATCTGAGAAATGTAAACTGTAGAAACTGTAAAAAAGCCACAACATAAGTTGCTTGTTGTTAATTGCCCCCTGCCAAGAAAAAATAATAATTTTGACACATAATGTTGGGAAGCTACAGTATGCGAGTGAACCCTGTGTCTGTCTGTTACCCAAATTGAATTTTCTTTTTTCTGTCCAGCGCAACAAAATGGGGTGGGTCAAGTTCATGGTCACACATCCTTTTCAAGTATCCCTACAGTTTTTGCCGATGTCTTTCAGCTATACAGCATGACGCAGCGATTGCTACAGAGGGTAGCGATGTCTCTCAGCTATACAGCATGACACAGCGATTGCTACAGAGGGTAGCTGAGTGTAGCGATGTTGTTGTGCTGTGTTTGAGGTGTGTGATTGGCTGCACAACACGTGAGTGCAACATTCCTTGAGCGATGTAAATGGAATCAAGAAAGATGGACAAATGTGTCCAATGAGTCAAAACATTATGCAGATTAAATACAGTTTGACTTAGAAGCTATTTCATTAATGAGATTTCAATAGCCTAGAATTTGCGTGCAAACTGTTAATTAGTCCTGCTGCAGCACACCTAAGCAGCCCTCATGGGACACGAGTGTGCCGCAGAGCACAGTCTGGGAAACACTGCTTTAAAGTGTGCAACTTAGATTCCCTCTGCTCCCACATCTTTTCTTCCACTGAGGCATTTCCGAATCATCCCAAGGGTGCCGCATAATCATCGCAAGTCACCCTAAATCAAATACCGACACTCATGTTATGCCACTGCCCTTGACAAACAGAATGCTCTCAGAAGTCCAGCACAAAAGGCATCATCAAGCGCACAAGAGAAGCCCGTGGGGGCCATGCAGTCCAGTCAAGAGTGTTGGCTGCTCCCTAACCATACAGCCAAACCACAGATGGCGTCTACACCCCTTTGGTATTAATTAAAAGAGCACAGAGCACTTTCCTTCCTTACACGGTGAACTACAACATAATCTAATATCCCCCAATATCATCTAATGGTGACCAATGTGACTTCTTTTCCCATTTCTTACAGTCCTTTGAAAATCATGCCGCACACATTTTAATTCCGCACTATACACTGCACTTGTGGAGAGGGAGCTATGAGAGCACACAGACACAGATTGTTCAGCACCTAATATGGTGTCTGATGTGGTGATCTGTTCACCAGACCATGTAACATAAATGATTCATAAATAAGTAACATAAATGTGTCATGGGGGAAGAACAAACCTCTACAAATATGCGAATTCGGAGAAAGAATGCTCACAGGCATGGCTCAAAGATTTTGAGCAAAAAATCTGTTAAAAATCTTGTTATTCCTCATTTTCCCTCCCTTAGCTATTTTGTTGCAGTTAACCAAATCAACTGAATAATTTGAGATTTTCCACAAGGATGAAGACTGCTCAACTGTAACATGCCAGCATTTATGTTTTAAAGGTCACAAAGACCATGTGGTCCACTCTCTGGTTTTAAGACTACCCCCTGTGGGGGCTCTCACAAGCATCTTAGCGGCAGCAATGCACGCATCCCTCCTCGTCACCCCTAGCACACCCTCCTTCTCCATCTTCATACAAAATGAGATCCACAGTGCATCATGATGTCTGGGCACGCAGATGGCCCCCCCCCCCCACCATTCTCTCTCCTGTTTGCGTTCTGGCCGTCCTCTCATTCTCCTTCCCTTCCATGGGCTGCACCACTCCGCTCTCTGGCCCTCGCGACGCAACAACAGGATATGAAAGATGTAGAGATCGCCAGCGGAGGGAGGCGAGGCAGGAGAGGCCAGCTCCCCGGGCAGAGGAGGCACGAGCGCGATGGCTATCAGTGACTCACGCAGCCAGAACCTGATGGTGGCAGTGGTGTGGTGGGCCGGGGGGGGGGGGGGGGAGTACTCACTCGTCAGTAATTCATGACGCACGCCAGCACTCAGATCCATGGCTGTCCTGAGGGACCCTCGCTCACTGCTGTTACCATGGCAGAAAAAAAAAAAAAAAGGAAAAAAAAAAGCTTCAGCGTTCTGGACGGCACACATCATCATGGCTGGCTCGCCTACTCCATCATTTAGAGGGGAGGTTTCATGGGGAGCTAGAAGATGGAGAGAGGGAGTGAGAAGCGAGAGAGGATGCCTCATCCCCAGTCCCTCCACTCCACCGAGGGAGTATTGAGATCATGAGCAGCAGGCGGCACTGGGTGGGGGTGGTGGTGGGGGTGGAGGTGACGGTGTAGTTGTGTGCGGGACTCGCCCAGGCGACACGGCACCTCAGGAACACTGACTGCTGACAGGAGGTGATAAGCGAACATGTCATGATCCCGGCCGCAATAAATAATAGAAAGTGACCTTCTTGCTAAAAGTGAGAAGAGGAGTGAGGGGTAGAGCACACGGGCGAGAGCACACATGGGCGAGAGCACACATGGGCTACATACGCTCTACTTTAAATGTGCACGGGCGAGAGCACACATGGGCTACATACGCTCTACTTTAAATGTGCAAATGTCAGCCATAAATGCCAGAACCTCCCACTGGAGGCCACAGAGGAAAGGCACAGGCAGCCAGACCTGGATGCTGGAGAACAAGGCTACTGCTCTGTAGCTAACTGCTGGCCTATGAACTTGGTTGGGTGCTCAACTCAAGCTTCTTTTAAGCATCGTTTTCCCTTATTAGACTGCTACGTGAAAAGTCCCATGATAACATGATATTAGACCGCAGTGAAACTCATTTCATTGACAGCTGATTGGCAAGTAATCTTTTTTTTTCAGGAGGCAGAATGTCTGCATTTGAATGGGAAAAAAAATGTAATGAGGTTTACCAAGTGACCCTAATGAAAATTATGAGATGAAAAGTGAAAAGGTCTGATTACTTCCTGAATGCACTGTATATTTGCAAATCAACAATAGATAAAGGCACATCATTTTGATAAGAACTAATACATCTAAAAATGTAAAAAGGAAGCATTTATTCCAAAGGAAATGCAATCTATTTAAAATACAAATATCTAGTTCAACCTGGCTGGTTGTCTGATTACTGGTTTGACAAAATGAAAAAACAAACAAACAAACAATTGATCAAGGAGCATGCATGCATGTTCTGTATGACAATTGCTGCAAATGTATTCTCTTACAAAGACACTTAGGACTGTTTACCAAAGTGCTCCACACTAGCTGACCGAGTTATCTCCACTGTAAAAGCACAGTCTGTCAACACACAATTGTAGGGAAGACTGGGCCTCCCAAACAAACTGCATCAAACTCTATAATCTGATATGTCAACTGGCACCCTTGCTTGATAATCTGGCCATATCAGCAAACATGCATCAGTCTGTTGATCAGTCCTTTGGTCTGAAGAGTAATGGAACGTAGGTGGTACCTGGCATCAGTCCACGGCAGGCTTTGACGTCTTTCATGTGGAGACCTCCGGCTTGAGCAGGGCTCCGATTCTCCACAGGTAGAGGCTGAAGAGTGGGTACTCGTCAGCCAGACGCAGCACCTGCCTCTCCAGCTGGGCCTGGGCCTCCCTGAGCTCCGGGGCGCCTGCATCCCTCAGGACCTGCTCCAGGACCCAGAGGAGGTAGAAGGAGTTCTCGTAGCGTCCCACCTCCAGCCGCGCCGCCCTCCCACTCGCCGTTTCCTGAAATAGAGAGGCGCACACACACACACACACCCACACACATATGCACACAAACATGCACACATTAGGCTATAATTGTAATACGTCATTAGAATATTATTTGGTATAGGATTTTAACATCTAAATTATTTTTAGTATTAATATTAGTGCAATGGAGTGTTACTGCTTCATGTCATACATCACGCCATGTTCCTACGACTCGGACTTGAACACTGGAGTTCATGACTTGAATGAAATAACACATGACTTATGAAATAACCTGCTAAAGGGCACCAGAGGGCTCCTTCGTTAATATCTGATCAGTCCACCTGTGCTGAAAACCGACAGAGAGGCGGCTAGCAGTGGCGGGGATCCATTTTATGAGCATCTTCAGGGGTAATGAATAACTTGGTGAGCGTCATGTAGAAGCTACATCTTCTGCATTTTTAATAGGCTCCGGATCCACGGGCATGATGGGGGGGGGGGGGGGGGGGGTAGACTGTACCAGCAGCAACAACACTGCCGCCCTTATGCAACTACACATTAATTTACAACACGACACCTTTATTTTGTAGCAAAGGGCAATGAAAGGTAAAATCCCTGGTGAGGCTGCCTATGCAATGCAATTCCAAAACAGGAGAGACCATGGTGACACCGCTTCAAGTATTTGTAGTGTTTGCAGTCTACAGTTTGTGGTGGTGCGCTGGTCTGTGTGTGAGTGTCTCTGTGTGTGTGTGTGTGTGTGTGGACAAGCAGGTGGCTGTGACATGTGCGGCCCTCTCCCACCGTGCTTTACAGAACTGAGTGACTCGATGTGACAGAAACGTCACCCAACTGCTCCTGACTGTGGGAGATCACTCATGCGCTCTCTGGGCTACAGCCATATAGCAGACGCTATAAAAGGGGTTGTATGCCGAGCATGTTATTTTTAGCATTAGCATGGATCTCAAGCATATTTTAGATGCTGTATCAAATAAAATGACAGATAACTCGTTTTAAAATGCAGGTGCTTGAATGTGGATCCGACCATGAAAAGCAATGTGAATTTCACCAATGAAGAAAGGCATTTTGAGGGAAAAATACAGATGCTTGGGATTTAGTCTTGTTGTTGATAAGGGATGAAGCCACAAGGCTCTACTATAAGGTCCAATGTAAATCTGTAGTTTTGTAGTCTTAAACTAGTGATGGTGGGGTTCTGTATCCTTACAGACATTTATCTTTGTTAAAATACGACAGCATAGTCTTCTAATGGTATTAGCAACATGACCATCCATCCTGAGGAGACAAGCAGTTCCACCACCACAACAAACGGACAACGTGAACCATGAAATTCTCACAAACAGAAAGGGAAGGAACTGAATTCATCTTCTTCTTCTTCTTCTTGTGCCTGATAATGTACAATATCCTCAAACAAACATATTTCAAAGTCTGCCAAGGTGATATTACCTAATACTTGCCCACACTTGATGAAAAAATTGGATGTAAAAATTGCCTCAAAGGACAATAGTTTACAAATCCAAGTACCGTATTTTCCGGACTATAAGTCGCTCCTGAGTATAAGTCGCATCAGTCAAAAAATGTGTCATGAGCAGGAAAAAAACATATATAAGTCGCACCGGACTATAAGTCGCATTTATTTAGAAATGTATTTCACAAAATCCAAAACCAAAAACAGAGACTATGTCAATGGATTATTGAGGCCAAAAAGATTCATGTTAATGAAGACGAAGGAGTGAAGGCAGCCAAGAGGAGGGCAGGAAGGTAATTGCAAAGCAAAAGATCCACTGAAAGAAAATGCCATGTGGTAGACCAAAATGTATCTAAAATGTGGAGAATACAATGCAATCAAGCATTTTGGGCGATGTGGAGTCAGAAGCTGGCAGCAGATTAAATGCTCACAAGAGAGAAAAAGATGCAGTATTAAAAGGAGGTGACCGAAGCAAGCAGGCGATAGGCCTATAGGCCCGACTGAACAAAAATGCTGAATTTAGCTAAAAATGTGGAGAATGCAATGCAATCAAGCATTTTGGACGATGTGGAGAGACAAGTCGGCAGCAGATTAAATGCTGGAGAGAGAAACGATGCTGTTTTAAAAGGAAGTGCAGACCGAAGCTGCTGCAAGCAGGTGATATTTAGAAATATATTTCACAAAATCCAAGACCAAGAACAGACAGACTATGTAACTGGACACATTGAGGCCAAAAATATTGAGAATTCTACAGGGAATGTTACTGAAGACGAATGAGTGAATAGTGGCAAGAGGCAAGCTGAAGGCTGCTGACAAGGGCCCGACGCTAATTGTAAAGCAAAGCTAATTGCAAATATTACATGGCAGTGAGTTTTGTTTTCAAATGTTTTCATGCTTGTCTGATAACGGGTGAGGAATGTTTAGGAGACTCGTAAATCCTCAAATTTAGGCTGCGCAAAGCACAGCACCTTTATTTGGCCATGGCTTGTATTCGAGTCAGCTATATAGTCCTTTATTTCTTGCATTTTATTGTGAGACATAGGCCTACTTTTCGTTTGGAGCGGCATGGGTAGGCCATCAAAAGCAGATGTTCAATTTGAGATTTAATTTACGTTTGGACTGTTTGATTATATTGCTAAATATTGGGACTGATGACCACTGAAATCTGTGGGGTATTTAATGGCTTACTATTAAGTTTCATGTAGTGTCGGGATTTCGATTGCCATCCACTTATTGCGAGATAAGGTATCCGTGCTTGCATTCATTCATACGTGTGCTGTGCTGCAAGGGAAACCTTATTCCGTATAGCCAAAGAGGTCTAAGATAACCTAAATGTAGTTATTTTATTATAAATTATGCATGATTTACTTTTTATAAAATTCATAGGCTGATGCCTGGCAGCAACAATTGTGTTTAAATGTAGGTTACTGCTTCAGCCTCTAGCTCAGAAGGGGGCGGCATGCGACTGGTAGCTTGAGAGCAATGAGAGCAACGTGTTGGAGACTCATGGTGTAGACAATGACTTTTCATTGGCAACAATACCAACCAACAATATAAAATATTAGGAAGAGCTCTTTTATGAGTTAAATTGAAATAAAATTATACTGGCTTTTATTTGTCCAAATCTGAGGCCCGGCTATAAATAGAATCCCGGCCATAATTTGACGATTTAGGTATGCACGTGTGTTTCAGCGCGTTTCACGTAGGGTTCATGTCAGTTAATATAAATTAACATTTAAAAACATGTTCAATTATATATTTTTTTCATATATAAGTCGCAAAAAAAAAGAGAAGAAAGAAAAAGACAAACGGACGGCTCCACGAGCAGTGAGAATGTTGCGCCAGTTTCCTACGCCAGTTTCCTGCGCACCTGACCAGCCAAACTAGAAAAAGTACGACTTATAGTCCGGAAAATACGGTAATCGGTATGCCCAAACTACTGTGAGTGAGAAAGTTGTTTAGCTTTTATTAAAAGAACTTAGTTGGCTTTCAAGAACTTGGCTCCTTTCATGATGTTAGTACTACATGATTCAACACAGTAGAGACAGAAAAAGTAGGTGTAAAGGGACGTCTAGTTTAACTACACTGATGGCAGAATTCTGCAAGGGCCTCATTAATTTTTCCAATTGGCTCAGAACCATCCCGAACTTAGTAGACATCAAGTAAGGGACAATGGACGACACGCCTTTCGGTTCACAGAAATTAATGCACGTTTGAGATAGTAAAACGGCCCTGACGTGCAGTAAAGGGCCATTAACGCAACGTGGAGTGCATTATCGCGCCGTGGAGTGCATTATCCCGCATATTCCACTGTTGCCACAGGCGTTGTGTTCATTTCCTGTTATAATTTAAACTTTTTAATCACTAAAACTGTCTTGTTTTTAGAACTACAGTACTTCTTTCCGACACATATCAACTTGCATATCAACTATTTCTCAACTTGCAGGACAAACTGCCGTTACTAGTTCAAAATGGATGGTTGATACGGCCAAAGGCCAGTTGTTAGTTCCGTCTCTCCCGTTGTCAAGTGGGCATATCCCAGGATTCTGATGAACCTATTAATAATTAATAATTAATATGTGATACGGCCATCAAATTGGATCTACTTCATAGGTGTGCAAATAACATACGGTTAATGCACGTTCTAAATAATGCAGGACAATGGGAAATTCAACCAAGCAGTGGAATAACTAGCTTTAAACACTATAAATGACCTCATAATCACAGTGAATGACTGTATGATCCATCCTTTACTATGTGAGTGCTCAATCAGCATTTGACACACTAACATTTAAGATAATGTAGGCCTAGACCTTCTGAAGCTGATTATTTGAAAATATTAAATTGTAAGATATGTCAAGATGTCAAGTGTATGTGCTGTGGCATAAAAAAGTTGCACTCATTAGGAAAGCCTGTTTTGTTTTTCAGTACTCTGAAATCAGTGGTTGTCAAAATCAATCATTCAGCGGCTCTCCGACGGCACAGTTCCTTGACGATCCCTCAGAAGGACCCTCTTTTTTCTGGCTGATCAGTGAGATAGCTTACCCATCCACACATCCCACAAGACTGTCACCACCCAGAGCTCAAGATAATCAACTGCACTCTGAATGAGATTTAATCATCTGCTAGATTGGGCCCGGACTGTGAGACTGTCAAGAGACTTCAGGACAGAGGGGAGAAGCAGAGGAAGAGAGAGAGAAAGAGAGAGAGATAGAGAGAGAAAGAGAGAAAAAGAAAAAAGAAAGAGAGAGCGAGAGAGACAGTTCTTTAATGAGGACCTGACTTTTTAATGCAATCCAGAGGGGCTATGAAAGGCTAAAAATTGTGAAAGGAGTGTGGGGGGGGGGGTCAGATGCTGTGGGAGAGGGACACTGGAGGCTGCGTGCTGCTGCTCTGCCACACACACCGCCTCATGATTACTGACTCAGACATGAATAACCAGAAGGTGCCCCATGCGCTGTTCCATAACAATCCACAAGGCTGGCCTAACTTAACGGCCTCATCCATAATCAATGTGAGGTTATAGGATGTAATGCACAGTAGAAGTCCATGTCCTCTAATGAAAACCCCTAAATCCAAACTAATTAAACTACATAAATCCTATTTGAACAGCTGACTCACAACAGCTCTTATTCAATACGACAAAACACCCTCAACATACTGGCTATACTGAGCGTATTGTATCATACGTATAGTATATAGTCAGTATATAACGGCCTTAGGTCTATTAAACAAACCAGCGTTAAAAACAATGAATAAGCAAATAAGCCAAACGAATCAAATGAATAAAAACACAATTCTTCTTTAATGTAAAGGTCATGTTCAAAGCTCCGGCAGCCGAGTCTTTGGCCGAGGCAAACAACTTCCGCAACCTCAAACAGCGGGTGTGTTGACAGAGCTCCTCGCTTGTCGGTACCATAGACAGGCTATGGTAAGTACACAGAAACGGAGATAAATGTCTTCCGGCTGCTTGCTTGCTGTTATTGCAACAGCAATACACCTGCTGGGTGTATAAGCAGCAGAGGGGAGAGACAGGACAGGGTGAAAGAGACAAAGAGGAAAGGACTGAGGGGAGAGAAAGGACAGGGTGAAAGAGACAAAGAGGAAAGGACTGAGGGGAGAGAAAGGACAGGGTGAAAGAGACAAAGAGGAAAGGACTGAGGAGAGAGAAAGGACAGGGTGAAAGAGACAAAGAGGAAAGGACTGAGGGGAGAGAAAGGACAGGGTGAAAGAGACAAAGAGGAAAGGACTGAGGAGAGAGAAAGGACAGAGATTCCCAAAACCATTCACCAATCAGCACACAGGACTATGTGTCATTCACCAATCAGCACACAGGACTATGTGTCATTCACCAATCAGCACACAGGACTATGTGTCAGTGTGACCAGCAGAGTAAGGCATACTGTCAGGAAAAGATAGGAGAGAGCGATAAGGAGAAGAAAAGGACACCTCCACGGTGCGGAAGACAAAGAGATTTCTAGACAGATGAAGTACCTCGGGGGCTGTGGGAGGCTGATCTCTTGAGAGCAGACAGATAAGAGCGTAGTAAGAAAAAAAACAAGTGATGTGGTGGGTGGTGTGAGAAAATATGCCACAGACTGAAGAGCATCTGGCCTTTTGGTGAATGGCCACCACCCTGGAGACTCCATTTAAAGTAAATAAAAAGAAAGAGGAGACCCAGGATGCACTGTACATACCTACAGTAAAGGCTGAGAACAGAGACTATGTTGGTGCTTGCATGACTGCCTTCTCCAGATCTATTTGTAGTGAGAACCACAAATAACGCTGGTCGTCTGTCATAGCTGGCCTCTTCACACATCCCACCACAAACAGACAGGGCGGGCTGCTTCCAGGCCCCACCCGCTCCTATGGCAACAGCTGCCAATCCACATCCATCTCTGGCCGTGGTGCAAGAGCCGGACCGCGGCACTCGGGGACTGCTGCATCTCACGTGTCCCACTGTACAGGAGGGACAGTCTCCCCCTCGAGCAACCGCGACCCCCGACCTCACGCCTCCCCTCCCCTATAGGTCAGCACCAGTAGACCTGCCCCCAGCAGTGGCAGCAGAGCTACAGCTGGGACTCTGCTGCATACAAGTAAAGCTCACGTTTAAGGCTGCAGCAAAGCATTTTCCGCGTCACAGATAAGCCGTACACTGCAAGTGGACCACCTCCAAACAGACGCTGTTTACAAAGACACCTTCACAGCTTCCACAGGAGATTGGTGGTCGGGCTCATTTCTGACCTCTGTGGTGGAGATATTCATTTCCCAGCTGTGGCACAATCTCCGCTCCCTGACCGCACCCAGCAAAGAAATATCTAATGTTACAACTCCATGTCTAGACAGACACAAATCGATAAAAGTGAGTCTTGGGGGGGGGGTTAGCTTACACTTAATATACACAATATTTCATTTTTCCTTTGCCAGCAGGATGTAGCAGAGACAGAGAAAATGAAGGCATGGAGAGAATGACTAGTGTCATCAAATTGATTTTGAGGATGTTATTTAAAACTCATTAAAAAGAAACACTAAGGCTGTGTCCGAAACGGAAGGCCATAGCCTGCTGCCTCAATGCCTTCAACTGTCTAACGAGTCCCTTGCTGTAACAAGCAACAAAGTAGCAGCTATGAACTTTGTTTCAGACGGCCTAATTAGACAGCAACACAGAACGCCGTTTCCAGGATAGACAGCAGACTTTAATCAGTGGGAGCATTTTATAGTAATATTTGTTTTGGACATGCCTCGTTGCCACCAAATGCTATCTTAGAAGGCAGGATTTTCTGTTTTGGACCCAGCCTAAATGTACTTGCTTAGTACCTTTGCCAGTTTCCAAACATCAACTGCACAGAAGCCTTGTGTGAGTGTCTTCACTTCAGCATGCCCAGCATGATGGACTAGACTAGACTAGACTAGACTAGACCTCACATGATGAAGCAGTGGCTTTCCAACTTACTTTCAAACTCTATTGGTACTTAATATTTGATTTTTGTCTCCCACTTTTCTGTGGTAAACTCTTGCTTGCCCTTGTTAGTTTGCCTTGGAACGAACACAGCCTAATTAAAATGCATGCCTTAGATCTAATTCAAGCTTAAGTAATCAAATGAGGCACAGTAAGCCCTCTACAGGGGTCTGCAGCACAGCAAACAGCTGCGATTCCCCACCAAAATCACCACCACATCTCTCCGCCCGGACATCGTACTTTGGTCCCTGTCTGCCAAATCTGTCTTGCTCACAGAGCTGACTGTCCCCTGGGAGGAGGGAATGTCTGCTGCTTACAGGCGCAAAAGAGGGAAAAGTAGGCAGAGCTGGTGACGGAGTGCAGCGAAGCAGGATGGGCAGCTCACATCTACCCTGTGGGAGTAGGCTGCCAGGGCTTTCACCAGACTGCTCCAGGATGTGGGCCTTTCTGAGGAGAAGCTTCGCAGGACATCTAACGCCCTTGCTGAGGAGGCAGAAAAAGCAAGCTTCACACTGTGGCTAAGGACAAGAGACGAGGGGTGGGGGTCAAAGCAGTGAGAAGGGGCTCTAGGGGGTGGCAGGGAGACATGCTTGCCACTGCTACGCCACCAGGAGGTGTTCTGGGGTTAAAGCGAGCGAAACATCAATGAGCGGCGGTCCCCCAGCCGATGACCCTGCAGCTGCCCCGTTGGCGCTGCAGGAGGCGCTGCTGGCAGTAATGCCCAGCGGGTTTCCACCTGCCTGCAAACATCGATTAAGTATAAGTGTATATACTTTTTTGATCCTGTGAGGGAAATTTGGTCTCTGCATTTAACTCAATCGGTGAATTAGTGAAACACAAACAGCACACAGTGAACACACAGTGAGGTGAAGCACACACTAATCCCGGCGCAGTGAGCTGCCTGCTTCAACGGCGGCGCTCGGGGAGCAGTGAGGGGATAGGTGCCTTGCTCAAGGGCACTTCAGCCGCGGCCCACTGGTCGGAGCTCGAACCGGCAACCCTCCGGTTACAAGTCCAGAGTGCTAACCAGTGGGCCACGGGGGTCTGGAGCACAAAGGCACTACAGAAAGCTTGATGGTAAGCATAAATGTGGGAGACTCTTCCATTTGAAACATTCCTGCACTCTGCAGCTCGCTGGAGTGTTCAGCATCAAGCCTGTGACTGAACTATACCATAAAAAACTACACTGCCTGTACGGCACACAATACCGCATCAGATTGTGAAACACGGCTATGTAAGCTTTGAGGATGTGGCCTCTTCTTGGCTACTCCTAATCAGCTCTGCACCAAAACACAAAGCCTTGGTGAAGAACAAAAGATTTAGACCTAATGTCGACCTAAGGAAAGGCGAGGCTTGATCAAATGCACCTCACCTCATCTGGTGCATCAATAAGTAACCAGGCCAGCGCAGCACAGAGCCCATCGGCTGCTACTGTTGCTCCTTCCCATTATGTGGATCTGCTACTCAAACAGCCTTGGAATACAGAGGCCTTTTTTTTAGTTATAGGGAAAGACGGTGCCAATAGGAATGTGGGAAAAGAGTGATTCACCCACCTATCAAGGACTGTTTGTACTGTTCGCCATCTGTGTTGTGCTGCCATCTTCTCAAACAACTTGGCCTTCTTCCAGCGCAATATTACATATATTTTTTTACCGAGCATTGATTAAAAAATTCGGTACACTTTGCGGTAAGGGTACATGAATTATCATGAATTCATGCATGAATTAATTCATGATTTATGCATTACTTCATTCCTTTATATCTTATGAATTATCAGGAATTTACATGAGTTCATAGTCTCTCATTCATGACCTCATGCATGAACAACACATCAACTAAGACATTAGGTACGATGGGTACATCATTATGATTTATGATTTCTTAAGCATGATCATCATGATTAGATGAATTTAAGGTTAATTGCTCATGAGCTCATAATGTCTGTGGCCCCTCAACTAAAGAGTTTAAAAATGACATGTGTTTACAGTAGAGAACTGCAAATAAACAAAGTCTCTCCTTGTGTTAATGAATGTGACGGTTAAAATTCAATGGGTTCTGATTGGCTATTAGCTTTTTATCGTTCTGAAAATCCCTCTGAAAGTGATCCCCAACGATATTGTTCTTCATGTCGTTATCGTTATAGTTTATGTGTGAACGTCGTCATTCATATTAACGAGAACGATATTTATTTATATCATTATTGTTCTTGGTGTGAATGGGCCTTAATGCTTTAGTTGATGAAGTGTTCATGTATGAGGTCACAAATGACAGACTATGAACTTATGTGAATTCCTGATGATTCATGAGATATTAAGAAATTAAGTAATAGATAATTCATGAATTAATTAATGGATGAATTCATGATAATTCATGTACCCTTACCTTAAAGTGGTACCAAAAATTCTTACAAACAACCATTCCTTCTACTAATATGGTTCTCTGACAAATGTCGCATTCCTTCTACTAATATGGTTCTCTGACAAATGTCGCATTCCTTCTACTAATATGGTTCTCTGACAAATGTCGCATTCCTTCTACTAATATGGTTCTCTGACAAATGTTGCATTCCTTCTACTAATATGGTTCTCTGTCAAATGTCGCTGGGGCTGTTCTGCGGGGCTGTTCTGCGGGACTGCAATGTAATATCTGATGTCAACCTGATGAAGAGATACTGGACTGGGCAGATACCACAGTTCCTGGAGGTGGTGCTGATAGCATCTTTGACTCGGTGTAAGAACGGAACAGTCCCTTGATACAGATGACAGCCTTATCCAGTTCTGACATTCTGAAATATATATCAGAGATATTTTCAGTCACAATTCAGGAGGAATGGCAAACTATTACTTTAACTTAGCTGGACTTTATGAATCTTCGTAGAAGCTCACTGTGAGCGCATAGCTCTTAGAAGCTAAAACTGGGAGTGAAGATGATACAGCATATCAAGGGTCTGTGAGGATGGGATATGTTAGTGGAGGTATTTGAGCAATACCTTTAATCTGCCAGGGAACTCTATAACAATTACAAATGGGTCTGTCTAGCTCAAGTAGGCCCAACAGTCTTATTCTGCCGTAATGCATACAGTAAGGAGCTTCCTGGCTTCCACCGTTGTGCCCTAAAGCAAAGCACTTAAACCCCAAGTTACTCTGAGGAAAATTATCCTTGTAATATAGTTGACATATGTAAGTCCCTTTGGATAAAAGCGTCTACTAAATGAATAAATGTAAATGTTAGATGATCTGTGCATTGGCTGGTGGACTTTGAACTACGAAGCCAATAATTAGGGGTGTATAAGACGATTCGAAAGGGGGGAAAGGGTGTCTGGACTACCTCTCATAAACAAGGAGGCTACTACTGTAACACACATTGTCAGAAGTTTGTCACATCAACAAAGACAGGTAGGCAATATTACTCTCCCTGCAGTTAACTTCTAGACGTGCACCGGAGCAATGGGGAGACTGCTGTGGAAAGGGGAATGCAGAAGGCTGAGCAAAGTTACAACACAGACAAGGGGTGTTTGTTGCAGTAATGGATCGATTCAAGGTGATAATCATCTGGCTAAGCAGCAGTTTTGTTGTATGGTACCTGGGCCTTCACTTCCTCAACAGCAAGGATACAAAATATGCAGAGGAATACTTCTGTAAGAACTGTGGTTACAGTTAGTTTTCCACAACAAGATATCTTTCAAATCTCTTAAAACAGATTTTGGAAGACAGCAAATCAATGTTGTCTTCTCTAATGCTGCATGTCGAGCTTATATCAAGTGGAACCAAAACTGCTATTGATCCAGACATAACAAGAAAGACAACAACTCTAAAAGAATGAAAACTATAGTCTGAAATAACTTTACTTCAATGTTTTTTTAAAAAGAGTGCACTACAATATCCATTCACCATTACATAGCAGAGAACAGAGGAGAGGAAATGATTGGTGAAGTGATAACAACTTCTTTAAGCCAAGATGACAGCAGTTGGGTACTCGGCGGTGTGTGTTTGTTTGTAAGACTGCATTGTCTTATGTGGCTGTTTGATGATCATGTTGGGAAGTGATTGGATTAATATTCACTCCTCCGTATCAGGCAAGTTTAATATTCTTCTGTAAAATTATTAATTCAATTAATAAGGTCAAACAGAGCAGGGCCTGAGGCAGCAAAGCAGCCCCACATCAAGATGCTTATTTAAGCTAGCAGACTGATCTATTTATATTTAACCATCAGTCTAGAACAGGGTTCACCAAATGGCGGACCGCGGTCCGAGTCTGGACCCTAACGTGATCCTATCTGGACCCGGATCATAATAGCCTAATTTAGATTTTCACGTTTATTCCAAAGCTGCGCTAAATGTTTCGTTGGTTAGGATAACAGCATTTACTTCAGGAGCTTCAGGAACCATCATTTCGCTTGCTGCTACTCAGCGAGTGAAATCTGTGAATTCTGATAAAGTCGAGTCAGTGAGTAAAGTAGCCTAGCCTAGCCTACTATGGGGAAGAGACTCATACGGGGAGGAGACGGGACTCAGGAGAGGAGACGGGATGAGAAACAATCAGATGGATCTTAAGTGTAGCTACGATAAGTAAGTTATTTTTAAATCATCGATTGCTCAAAGAGGAGAAAGCTAGACAGCGAGAACAGAGCTTTATATAACGATACGAGGGCAATACCACGCAAAACTGTCACGTCCGTAACGCCAACTAAATATGGATGAGACAGTTTTGCGCGGAAATGCCCTGGGTCTCTTCTATTCTGAGACAGTCCATTTTTAAAAGCGCCAATTTGAAGCACCTCTACTAGACAAAGCATATATTTTGAGCAAGAATAGGGTAGGCTAGGCCCAACAGTGAACTGAGACCACAGAATATTTTACGATTTAAGAAGGCAATAGGATTGATCCACCACAATCTAGTTAAGCCTAGGCTACATGCATTCACTGCCCAACAACGTGATGTTCCTGGGTTTCCAGGATTTCGGGTCAACATAAAAACAAATAAATAAAAAAATAAACTTGCTGATTAATGGGTTCAAGGAACCAGCTGTGGAATATCCATCTTTGTCTCAGCTCAAATTTTATTTTAAGTTCATGTTAAGATCTTAAAAATAGCCAAGGCTACTCAGTTTTTCTCCCCAATTACTCTTATCTTGCCTTATTTCTCCTCATTTCGAATGTTGCCTTTTAGGCTACTTATTTTATTTCACATTAAACATTAGGCCTAGGCCTACAACTAGGCTCCATCCATCCTAATATTTTTTATACACACACACACACACACACACACACACACACACACACACACACACACACACACACACACACACACACATACATACATACATACATAGCCTAAACATAGCATGTTAAACATTATGATGCTCCGGACCTTTGCTTGAGCAAATTTTTCGTAACTGGACCTCACTGAAGATTAATTGAATACCCCTGGTCTAGAAAAATATTATTACCTAAAACTTAAGTGATCCATGATTAATATTTTTCCCTACAGCCCATAAAACTGAATTTAGGGTGAGGGAAATATGTGCTGGCTGCTTGCATTTAAACAATCATTTGCATTTACATATTATCTAATATAGTGTACTGTGTCGTTTCTATTATTCTGTCTGCTCAGTATTCTATTCCAGTCCCACAGATCACTGTTTCCTTGGCTGAAAATAAGTTGATTGAACAGAGAGGAGAGTGCACTGAAACAGATTTAAAATGCTAATGCATTATTTTAAGGTTAACTGGAATAATTGTAATACAGTAGTTTCAATAAACCAATTAAGTTGCAATACAAAAGTAGTGTCTACAATAATCAATAGGCCTATAGCTAGATATTAAAGCTGACAAGCCATACCCCATGGCTATTGTGTTTCAATGATGTGATTGACACTGTACTATATTTCCACATACTTTTAAATAGGCCTTAACACAGAGCTAAAATAACTAAGCTTGAGTGCTGTGCTCGGTTGGTCTCCAGCAACTCCTGAGGTGAATTTTTGGGATTCAGTAATGATCAATCTTCCTTCCCTTCTGTTGATTATGGCTGAATGTACTCTATTAACAATTCTGTGTGCATGCTGTCCACTCTGCGTTTTACATTAGGTGGTGAACACTCACGGATAATTGGGCTATGTATGTAAACTGTATTTGCAGTTCTCTGAAAAAAAAAAAAAAAACACAGTCTAATTGGGTAATACTAATTCTGTTTTTGTATTTTGCATCTTTTTTTTTCATTTTGCTCATTGATGTGTGCATTTTTAATAGCCTGATTTTTTTATTTATCAAAACCAATACTTGCAGCCCCCACAAAACTGACTAAAAATACATTAACATTGCAACCACATTGTGGGACTTTGACGCTTTTTTCATTTGTGGCTGGCACTGGAGTGATCAGAAGAACTATGCAACTGAAGGATGTGACGGTATGCACAGTCACACGTCAGGGCTGATTACTTTACATTCAGACATTCAGACAAGTAGGTAAAAAGGTGTGTATATTACCAGCCGTGTATGATGGCCCTGGGGAAAATAACTAGTTTGTCAACGCTCCTGTCATGTTTAACATCTTCTAGTATTGTTTACAGTTATGCATTTTATACTTTTTATTGGTTAACTATTTTTTTTAATCGGTCTTTAACCTCATTTTTGTCATTTTTAACCTTGGTGCATTTCAAACCTGGCTAACACACAGATATGTAGAATGCTAACAGCTGATTTGTGAGCTTGGCTTGATGTACTCAAATTAGTGGAGGAACTCTGAACCAATCATATTTGATTGGAAATCATACAAAAACATCTCCTGCGAACCAGCGCCTTCTCAGCAGGAATATGACTGTGGATATGAGGAGCGTGACAGGAAGAGGTCATGACACAGACTGCTACATGGAAGTCAAATGCTCATGCCAAAAGTTCACGCTAAAGAGCCAGCACTCGGGTGAAGTGAAGTCAAACGCTCATTCCAAAAGTTCACGCTAAAGAGCAAGCACTGTGCTGCGTTCATTACCTTGAACTTGCCATTACCTTGAACTTGCTTGAACATTTCTAGAAAAGTGTTACTTTTCTCATTAAATCACTGTATAATGCTATATACACCTGTGGTAACATCCAATGGTTGTGAAGTATGGTTCACATTTGCATTGGGGAAAATGTCTAAAAATGGACACTTGTGTGACTTATGTTAAAAGAGAAATCTGGCAAGTTTTCACATAGATCTCTGTTTCTCAAGGTCACCAAGTACTGTTGGTACAAAAATAACCCCGAAAACAATCGGTTTTACTTACAGTAGCTCGAGTTGCTACAGCCAGGAGCTAACGTAGCCAGGCAGCTACAGCACTACACTCTGGGGGCATGTACTGTACATGGAGGCTCATGGACATGCCCCCAGAGTATAGTGCTGTAGATGCCTGGCTGTGAAAAGAAGAGGAGAGAGTGAACCAAATAGCAGGTCCTGATAAATGCTCTATACATGCATATTATCAGGACTTAATTTGTGGGAGAGCCAGGGGCAGCTCTGCTCCTGGGCCTCTGTGTTTGAGCCTGCTGAGAACCCATAACCTCTAGTTATGAAAAGCATTGTTGAATTTTTGGTGGGTAAAAAATATGCCTAGAGCGGTAATTTTTTTAAGTTATGAAAGTTACGGTTAAAAAGCCAAAAAGTTAATTTTGACGCCTGTGCTTAAACTCTACAATTCTTTCAAATATAGTTTGAAGCATTATGAAGTCAACTGTTCCAAAAAACATTGTACCCTACATTTTATGTGTATGACCATTCTTTCTATCAAGCCGGCTACCTGAAAATCAAATGATATATAAGCTTGTGCAAGACTTGAATATAGGAATAGGATAGGATAAAACATGCAAATCTGGATACATTCATGTGAAAAAAAGACTTTGCAAGGGCAGTGATAACAGGCATGAAATTAGGCCTACTCTATTTGATTCTCTTATTCCTGTGGAATTTTATGTGGAGGTTCTGAATTATGATGGCTCAACCTGCTGTTCTCTGCCAATAGCATATAATATGTGATTTGTGTGTGATTCCATTCAACTCCTTGGCACAAGCAGATTAGCTCTTGAGGGAGTGAAGACAGGTCATTATGGCTATGCTGAGACCAGGTTTCTTTGTTTGAACTTTGAGGACATCAGTATTCATCCAGGACACATTTATCCCAACAATTGGCTCTTTGTTATTTTCACCAAGAAGGTTAAGTTTTCAGTGTGGTTTGACGGTCTGTAAGATGTATTATGCAAAACAACTAGCCTGATTTTCATAACACTTCATGCAAAGGTCTATAGCTTTGGGCCAAGGGAGGACCTATCAAATCATGAAGCAGATGGAAATTTCTGACATTGCGCAAAGTGACTTGGCTCTGGCAGAGCTCTGCAGTCTCTGAAGGTGTCGGTTTGAGGCACATATATTTTCTTGGTTCAAAGATACTTTTCAAATGGTTCTTCCTACCACACCGTGAGAGGCTCTAAACAAGGTAAGGGCTAGAATATTTGATGAATAGTGTAACTTTATCCCTGTAGGATGAGTATCTTGAAGTCAATGGGCTTTTCTCAATACAAAGTACGCTAAAGAACGGTCTCCCGTTCTTGAAAGTTCGAACTTGAAAAGTTAAGATAGTGAGTCCAGACTCTGGAGAACGCGAGTACACAGGACGCTCAATTTGCAGTTTGAGACAGCAGCGTTCTTGCCAAAGGCAGCTTCTCTCGGAACAGCTCGGGAGTCTAGTCATTTACCTATTGCTCTATTGGTCTACCCAGTATTTCTGACATTTACAATAAAATATATAATTCACCAGCTTGTTTAAGTTTGTTTCTCATTGATTTTTTTTTTTATTAAATATTAATAACAATATATTCACTTGCCGATGGCGGGAACAACGTTTGAAGTTCGCAGTTTAAGTGACAGTTATGATTAACGTTAGTTGTGAAGCCTGTAGCCTACCGTTTATAGCCTAAACATGAATCGGATTGTAGCAGCAATTATGATAGGTAGGCCTATTATGTATCAATGCTGCCATTTGTCTTATGTGAGTGTCACGGCTGAGCTGACGTAATGCATAGTGGAATCTTCAAGCCACCAAGTTACCACCTGATGCATCCTTGATAAAGAAGAACACTTCCGGGAATGTTATGCGTTCTTGAATAAATGCGAACTTGTGAATTGGAACAGTACTTCGGCGGTGATTGATGACGTTTCAGAACGATTTTCAAGTTCATGAGAACACAAGTATAGAAAAGAACGCATATTGAGAAAAGCCCAATATATATGTTTTGCATGTTGTTCTACTCTTGTGGGCAGTGGCAGCTGATGCTGTTCTTTCAAGAAAGTTCCATTACCAGCATCATAGTTGGCCCCACAAGGCTTCCGTTTTAACATTCCATATGTTATCTTAATGCAGAGGAAGTAGATTGGGAACCAAATAGAACAAGCATTGTTTTTGTTTTTATTGTTGAAAGGGTCTATAACGTTGAGGAGAAGAGGGTCCAAGCTCCAGTCCAAGCTCTGTCTACAGCATCTGGCCTTACCTGGTGTCAAGACATCAAAACATTGACCTCACACAACTAACCCACCTTTGGTACAGCATAAAGGAGGCCATTTAACAGAGTCAGCCTTGCGGATTTCTGCTATAACATCTTACAGTGGCTAATCAAACAGCAGCCGTCTGATCACCGATAAGCCAAAGCAAATAAAAAGAAGGGATGACTTTGATCTCTGACTACTGCATTTGGTCGGACGCCTACGGTGCAAACGCTGCTAATCGGATCACTCGTCAAGCAAGCATGCGTGCATGTGTCAGTGAGCAGAGCTGTGGGGAAAAAGGGGTCACATCCTAAGGGCATCCTCACACATTATGGAGTCCCAGCACAGTCACTTCCTAAGGGCATCCTCACGCATTATGGAGTCCCAGCACAGCATTCCAGCGCACCACATGGGGCATTTCCCCGAGTCACCATTTAAGCATGGGTGGACACGCTGTGAGTGACCGCAGGCATCCATGTGGAGAAAGGCCTAACGATAATGCGGCCTCCGTGTCAATATTTCCACAAGACTGCGCGCCAAGCTAACACCAATCCAATACATTTCAGGACAGCGAACCCAATAAAGAGATTTACAACCGCAGCAGTTACACTTGCTTTGCTAATGATCAACATTGATGATTGTTACATAGTCGATGGAGGCATTGGCTGTTATTTGTCACGTCGGGGGATAATGAAGGTGAAAACGATGCTGACATCTCATCTGAAAGCCCAGTAGGAAGGTCGGAATCGAACCGCATCTGTGAAGGGCCTTGCGTAATGAGCACCTTCAGGGAGCACCGAGAGCCATTATGTAGACACTCATTCCTACACACACACACACACACACACACACACACACACACTCTCTCTTCAGGAGCTGTTGGGAGTGAAAAATGGCTTGGGAGTGAAAAATGCCAGAGGAATGTGCGCTTAATGTTTCTCTCCCACTGCCACACGCACACTGTCTAAGCACAGCCACAAGACACTGCTGGACAAGCCAGAGAGACAAAGCTGCAGCGCCTGAAGTTATCTTTTTAAAAGGCAAAACTGTTCAACTGTTCAAATCTACTCTGCTGCCTGTAGAGAGGAGAGCCTGCTGGCTCTGGACAGCCACACCATTAGCCATGACTTGGATAGATAGATATTTTATTGATCCCCAGGGGAAATTCAAGACTTTGTCAAGTCTTCCCTTTTTCTCTGTCTTTCCTATCTTTCTAGTCCCTGCCGTACTGACAGAAGCATCCCTTGTAGTGCGGGGGGAAAAAAAGAAAAGGACAAGCTCACCCTGTTGAATTATTCTCTCTCAAACCAACTGTGCTGCTCACCAGATGCTACTGTGTGAGCGATGCCCAGAAAGGCACCCCCCCCCCCCCCCCCCCCCCCCACACACACACACACACACATACCCACCCATCCCCAGGCCTAAGGAGACTTTTCGGACAAACAACCAGCCTCCCCACCCATTCAAGCCGATGAGCAGATGGGTTCCCTTATGCCAGCGCTGAGAGAGTAGTCAACCTATTCCTAGATACATTCCTGATAGTGTCTTGGGAGCTAAGAACATGGCTCAAAGACAGCAAAAAAAGGGCTAAACTCACAAGTCAACTTCTCTGCTTAAACCACACAATTACTCGTTGATGGATGCTGCAGCTGGGGGGGGGGGTGTTGTACAAACAAAATGAAGGCTTCTTGTTGTGCCCCTTGTTGAGGTGAGGAGATTCAG
Organism: Alosa sapidissima; assembly: GCF_018492685.1. Classification (NCBI taxonomy): domain Eukaryota; kingdom Metazoa; phylum Chordata; class Actinopteri; order Clupeiformes; family Clupeidae; genus Alosa; species Alosa sapidissima. The sequence continues at coordinate 35,175,894 of NC_055962.1, read as the reverse complement.
TCTAACTGAACAGTTATTGTGAGAATTTTGTGGTGTGAGGCATGTATATGGGTGTGTGTGTGTGTGTTTATTCTAGAGTGGGGCATTAAGCAGATAAACTGGTTGTGTAGGGTCTCCTTTAAGGTGCTGTACAAACACTCTTGTATGCCCAGGGCCTACATTGAACCTCAACATACAGCAAAATGTCAAACTTTTGAACACCAATAAAAATGATCTTTCCTCCAAAGCAGACAGACATTTCAGCATTTTCCTTTTCCAACCCCCTTCCCCACCCTCTATCCTCTTAAGGTCACCATACACTCTTAAAACGAATGTGTTAGAAACAACGCAAACTGTGTTGTCCCTGTCTAGACATAAATATGAAAAAACACATTTATATTCGAGTGTAGTGTGTCAGCCCAATTAGATTACATGAAAAAGACGACCAAAGGGAAAAAACCCCAACAGAATTCTCAGACAATTTCCAAGCTCACCTTCATCAGCTTTGGCTTGGGGTCCGTCTCTAGACATCATGCTCTTAAAATCATTTCGGTCTGTGGTCTCCGATATTCTATGCACACTGGATTTGCGTCATCAATCACCCAGAGGACAGCACACTTATCGTAATTAAGGATGATCATCCCTGACACAGACATAAACGGTTCCTTCTTATGTTAATGAAGTTGAAGGCTGTTCTTTATTAGCTACTAAATCCTCGCAGTCAGACTAGAGGTGGAAAGGAAAACAGCTCTTTTCAAGATTTTTTTTTTTTTTCAAAGGCTTATAGGCTATAGCCTAGATATGTATTATAAGCTATAGCCTGAATGTGTATTATGGGCTATAGCCTGGATGTGTATTTTGTCAGGGAACTTGCTAGGATGCAAGCTGAATAAAACATAAATCGGTAGGTTATTTCTGTACTACATTTGTCTGTCTCTCTAGCAGCTGTTCAAATGTCAGTCGCGAGGCCTATTTGGTGCCTGCATGTCAGTGTGCATGCTGTGTTATTGGCAGGTCAGCAGAATCGGGAGCCCAAAGGAAGGGCTTTTGACAGCTCTCTAAAACCAGCTCAAAGTGCCAGGAAATGGCGAACGGAGGTAGCGTGTTCTTCCAGAACAGCTTTCCGCCACTCCGTTTCCTTCCCCTCTACCTCTGTGTGGAACGTTTTCAGTAACCCTTGTCAGTTCTAATTGGGTGTCTCGGGGGTGTCTCGAGTCCTCTTAACGCGTTCATCTGTGGAGAACTCCTTAGAAGCTCAGTGACCTTATAATAAATCTATTAGCGTTGCACTCGTCACTTTACCACTGCTGGGAATAACAATAAGCAGGGGAGCTCGTCCTTTCAAAGGACAACCAAGAATCATAAATACTAAACTCTGACTGAGTACTGTAGCTGCTTGGATGCATGGCAGAGAAAAGCTTTTGAGGCTTCATCAGCTCACTTCGCTAGTCAAATGAGAGCTAGCTAAGCAGAAAAGTAGGGTGCCAAAATGCAATTATGGACGCTGCAATTATCCCGTCAAGTCCTTATTTATAAAGGTGAGAGAAATACAAAAGGGACTGTCAGGGGGAAATACTCCGTTGGAGTGCAATGTGAAAGGCGAAAACAAATTAAAGTCATGATCAATCTGGACATGGCAATCCTAATCAGCATATCCACTCAGATGTAATTTCATGACTCTTTGTCATTTCTTTTTACTTGTACTCCCGCAGCTGTTTAAGCATTGCTTAGAGCTCTCTCTCTCTCTCCTCATCTCTCTCTCTCTCTCTCTCTCCTCTCTCTCTCTCTCTCTCCTCTCTCTCTCTCTCTCTCTCTCTCCTCTCTCTCTCTCTCTCTCTCTCTCTCTCCTCTCTCTCTCCTCTCTCCTCTCTCTCTCTCTCTCTCTCTCTGCAGAAGACGGAGGCTGTCTCTGTCACTTTCTTTTGGCTTGTGCCATTTTCTAGAAGAGACCATGGTTCTGTTAACTAGAAGTTTAAAGCATGCTTTCTGTTTGTCATATGAGAGGACATTTTATTATTATGGCTGTTACTTTTTCGCCATTAACAGGTTTTGACAATAGTTTCTATACACAATATCCACTGTAAAACAACAAACAAAATCAAGCTCAACGTGAGTTGAGCAAAGCGGTTCTCTGCAGGGCTTATGAGAAGCAGATTGATGGTCTGATGGCATTTCCCATCACCCCCCTGGGCCCTTTCGTGTCGTGACCCCTAGCAGGACGTTGGTGTGAGGTCAGCTCCGATGAGTTGAGGAGCATATGGGTACCAGGGCCCCGTGGTGGGAGGGGTTAACGCGCTGTAACCGCACACATACATCACTGCCGAGCCAAATAGACACTAAAAATAAACCCTCTCCTGACAGCGCTGTCCTTACCGCTGTCACCGTTATGAAGAAAAACAGGCGAGGAGATGAGGACAGGAGGAGGAGGAGGAGGAGGATAGGAGGAGGAGAGAACCAAATACTGCAATAATCTGCCTTCTTCCAACACCTCAGCCCCCTTCCTCAGGAACAGCGTTCACTACAACCAACTCACACATGCCAACCCATCGGAGAAGCGTCACAGCACAGCCCTATAATAATGGTCAGACGACACGTCTCTCAGTCCTCTACTACGCTGGGGGTTACATGGGCTACTGTGTATCAGCAGCGCGCTAAAAGGTAGCGCCAGACTGGACAGTGGCCACATCAGACAGAGATGTATTCGTCTGCCGGGTGGGATGAAATAAATAGTACAGAGAACAAACAGAGCCTTGTGTTTCATCACCCCCCGCGTGAATGTTCTGCTTCTTCACCAGGGCCCCAGACAGACACAGTCTTCTCTCGCTCTGTAAACTAAACATAGCCTGTGGGGCTCTACATGAAGCGTTAAAAAAAATTATTCCGCTTCACACAAAATGCAGAATTCTCCAAATCCAGCGTTCTGTGACAGACAACAGAGCCCTGGTCCTCTGCTGACACATGGCTGTAGAAGCTTGGACTAAAGCCTACAGTCTGTTTTGACAAGTACTGAGAGATGTTATCTTCTGCTGCTTTGAAGAACATGGCCATATCAATAAACTTACAGACCAGTCAGTGATAATTCACATGCAAGACTGCCACACATGGCCTGTTTATAAATGATGTAACTATTTCAGCTTGTTACACCACTATTAATGACTACCGCAGACTTTTACAACAAACCTACAATGACGGAGGTAAATCCCACCATTTGCTCGTGTATCATTTATCAAGGTTAGGGCAGATCAGGTCCCCCCCGCAGCAGCCAAAAGTTACACTGATCTTCAAACAACTATCACAGGGAGGGAATAAACAAACAAACAAACAAACAAATAAATAAATAAATAAAGAACCCACCACACTTTTGTGCTCAGTGATGCAACCATTAAAAAAATAAATTAAAAAATACTGAGCAAATGTGAAAATATTGTAGAAGATCCAACTCCCATAGCATGTCCTCATTCAGTTACACACAGCTGATGCAGTTGAGCCTCCCAGTAGGCTCTTGTGTAGTATCACAAGCAGTGTTTGTTCGAGGCTTTCTATCATTTCTTCTAGGAAAGTCTCTGAGTGAGTGACCAGGAGAGGGGAGTAGAGGGGAGTAGAGGGGGGGGGAGGATAGTGGAGGAGAGGAGAGGAGTGGAGGAGAGGAGAGGATAGTGGAGGAGAGGAGAGGATAGTGGAGGAGAGGAGAGGAGTGGAGGGCTGCAAATGTAAAATGCATGGAATATCCCAGAATGGTTTTACAGAGACAAAAGACCCTAATTATCCCCTTATCACTGGAGCTTTTTTTGCTCTCTTTCTTCTCTTTGGTTATTTGAAATTCAAATCTCCACCTGTCATCAGGATCGGCCGTGCACCCCAAATCTCCCATGATCCTCTTGCTCCTATGACGGTGTCACGTTCACAGCAGGCGGCGCTTGTCACAAATGAAAGCCCTTTAAGGCAGTGGAGTATCGTCAAGAAAAAAAAATGTGACAATGTTAATTGGGCCCTTGTTGGCACAACAGAGGAGAAACACAAAAATGCCCCCTTGACAAAAACAAAACACATAAATAAACAAACAGATACATACAAATGAATAAACATGGCCCCCATCTTGGCAACATACGACAGCCTATGTGGATGGCATATGCGGGTAGGATAGCCTACGCAGTGGAGGAGCTGTGACACAGTTCCTCACCTCTAATGACTGATTCATTAACGTGGTGTTTTTACAGGCTCCATTAGCCTGGGCCCCATGGCGACAGCTAAGCGAGAGTGTGTCTGTGCGCGACGAAGACGAGACTCAGAAGGGCTGATTACGTAAGCATCTCAGCCGTGGCGAAGCAACAACCCAGAAACAAAATGCTTAACCTAATTAATTACTCTGCAAGTCCAGTGACAAAATGTTTTTATTTTTTGCCCATTACAATTTTCTCATGAGTCATACGGACATTTAACGGAGGCCTAAAGCACTGAATATTCATTGGCTTTTAGAATCAAAACAGCATGGCAATTTCTTTGCCTAAAATTGCCATTTTAGAAACACAGGGTATTCGAAAGGAGTCACGTTTTTTAAAATGCAATGCTGTGGAGAGAAAATCGAGACAGTGTTCATGCATGATAAAGAGTGAATTTGGTCTGTCTTGCCCGAGCCTCAGCTGGAAGTAAATGATACAGGCACACATACAGTATGCATGACTGCACGATCCACCCTTTTTACCCCAGGCACTGGAAGAAGCACTACAGGAGAGGAAGCAAGACACGAATAATCTCTCCTTTTTTATTCTCTCGTTCACACAGTCTAAATTTCACACTGTCTGCTGCGGTGTTGAGTTCATAGCTCATTTTCTTTAGAATGCCACCAATGTTGGAATGTCTCTCAGGGGATAATTAAACACTTTTATGCATTTGAAATGCCAGAGCTGTGATGCGCGGTCACCCTACCTCCATCTCATGTCTCTCTCTGAGAGGGTTTTGTGTATTCTCTGGCAGAACGCCAATTTGTCTGCGAAGCAGAAGCATCTGCATATAATCTGATGGCACTCAGTGGGCGGAGCAAAAGCCAACAGAGGAGACGATTAAAAAAGCAACATCAGAGGTGCGTTTAAATTCGGCAAACATTGGCGAACGTTTGTGGTGAACATGCTTTTTCTAAACAGTTAAGTTTTAACGATTTGGTGTTAACATTCCATTGTAATGGTAATTGCATTATTACCTTTGTCAAGCCCGGGTCCAGCTCCACTGGATGTTCACAGAGAACTACCTCCTCAGACTGTTTGCGAGTGTTTGCAAATGTTGGCAAATGTAAGGTAATTCAATTACTTTTGAAAGAAGTAACTAGTAACTGTAACTAATTACTAATTTTCAGTAACTTGCCCAACACTAGCTGTAAGAGAGACTTCTCTCATTTGTCAGGTACCTGCACCCACCCGTGGTTTCAGTGCCACCATGCCCACCCAGAGTGCCCTTGAACCCTTACCTGGCAGGTGTGCCACAGGTGGTTGGCCAGGTGGTTGATGTGGGAGAAAAGGAGGCACAGGAGGGTGGGTCTGAGCGTGGCACTGCCACCCAACCGGATCAGGCAGTCGGACAGACACTCCTGCGATGGGAACTGGAAGAGAGAAGAGAAAAGAAGAAGAGAATGATCAGAGGCTGTGAACATGGAGGAAAGTTGGAGAGGGGCACAAGCACTACACGGTGCATGCCATGAAGACACATCAAACACACACACACACACACACACACACACCTTAATAAATGCAGTGGTGTACCTACAAATGCACAGCACAGAGCATACACACATTCCTGCACACATGGACGTAAGAGAAAGCCGACATTGAGACCAAAGGAACACAGGAGAGCACATTTCTGACAGCCACCCATGTACGCACGCACGCACGCAGGCACCCATGTACACACGCACGCACACACAGAGAGAGAAGATATTCACACAAAGCTACTTTCCTACAATAGCATAAGGGCGATCAAGAGCATCTGATTTCAGTAAACAAAAGCATGGGCATCCCACGCAATGCCTTAAAAAACAAGGCTAACATAATGACAACACCATGACATGGATGAGCTCTTAATAATACAAAATTAGACTTGCTGCACATAATCATTTATGATGGTGAATTGGTACGGATGAAAAATTCAACACTTTTCTGGGAGCAGAGAAAAGATGGGATATCAGCTCTTGGTGAGCCAGTAGGTCTTGTTGAGCTGAGCTCCTGAGCCATGACTGGGTAGAGGGAAAGGCAGAAAGAGAGTTGAGAGGTAAGGAACTAAAAAGGTAAATAGCCCACTAGAGCGTTTTTCCCCTAAACCATTCTGTGACTTATAGAGGTGGTAAGACCAATACAATCTATGCAATCGAGAAAAGATGTTGCTAACATAAATAAAAAAATCAAACTGAAGCTCAGGGTGCCAGACGAGCGTGGGAACACTGCTCACTCACGCTACTCTCTGCAAATCCAAATCCTCCAAACGTACTGCCTCTGACCCTTTGGGTATTGTCCGGGCCTGCTGCCGACATAATCTAAAAACAAAATCCAGGTTTTAGTCCAGGGCCGTGAGGACCGAACTCAGGATGTTGATGACAATCTTCAGTAAAAAAGCAAATGATTCTGTACAAGAAGAGAAACCAAGTGATAAAAATATATGTTTTACTTAATTTTCTGGAAAAAGGAATATTCCAACCAGGTTTACACTTCCTTCATCTCTCCTCTAAACCTTCCCACTGTCCATCTTTATAGGTCACACACCTCTTTTCCTCAGCTTTTTGTTGTAATTTACCGGCCGATTATTATTATTATTATTATTATTATTAGAGTTTGTTTACTACAGTGCCTAAAATATTCTTGAAGAAAGTAATAATTAATTTCCGTAGGTTTCCCTCAGACAAGAAAAATGTCAGGCCAATCAGCGACGAGAGGGGAAGACGAAATCGAAACTTATTGTGATAAACAGAAGCAGCAACACCTGCAAACATCAAAAAATTCAGTTGGAAAAACGCAGAAATTTATTTACAGCAAAGGTAAATAAATACATTTAAATAAATAAATACACACATACATTTTTCCTGACTGTTGATGCTGTTTATTGTCAGTTCATAAAGTTTAGGCGAAGTAGGAAGTAGCCTAACATTAGGAATCTCTGATCAATGTGATTGGTACAGCTGGACTAATGATTTCTATAATGAATGAAAGGACAGCAAAAACCTCTGCAGACCCCTCACATCCTGGTCACAAACTGTTCAACCTCCTTCCCTCTGGTAGGCGAGGCCAACAGGGCACTGTTCTCCAAAACCAGCCAACACAAAGACAGCTTCTTCCCCCAAGCAGTCACTCTGTTGAACAGTCAGAAACAGTCCGCCCTCCCCACCCTTACACTGAACAAAGTCAATCAACACTGTTCTGCTCATCTACCTCATGTATACTTCAATCTTACAATTACAATATTGTTATTCATACATTATCATTGCACTGAACTGCCTTGCACTATATTTATATTTATATTTAAATCTTAAATCTAAGTCTATACTGATATTGCACTAATCCTACCTCTCTTCAATTGTATATTGCATCTTGCCTGTGCCTGTTGAGGTGTCCACGACCATGGCAACCTTGACAGGGACAACAATGAGGCGGACATCCCCAGCCACACTCACCCCCCGGACAATTGTACTACCCTACAGTATCCCACCCATAGTGTTCTATTTATTTGCAAAAGTAGATACTGTATTTATACTTAGCCATATTTATACTTATACATATTACATAGCCATATTCTGCTGTTCTTCATTCTATTCTCAACGTTCTGTTTTTATTCTTTTATGTTTTTAAATTTCTATTCTGTGTTAAGTGAGTGTTGTACTTTGAGAGCAAAGATTAACCGGAGTCAAATTCCTTGTTTGTTTACGCAAACCTGGCCAATAAAGCTGATTCGGATTCAAAGTAAGTGCCCGTCGTCATGCAAGTCTTAATAGACTGAGGGAATGACTGCTATCTGCAGGCAGTGTAGATCGTTCTAGTATAGTCCATCTGTCTTCCCTTCTCTCTCTCATCACTGAGATTTGCATGACATGAGAGACGTATGTATAGAAACTTATTTTCACAACTGCGCCGTACACTATTCCCAAAGGTGATTGCTTAGAAATGAGTTTTCCCCACACCCTTTCCTTGATAGGCAGTGACATTTGAGTAATGGGCTACCTGAGCATTTGGACCTACTTGTCCTGCGTGTGTGTGTGTGTGTGTGTGTGTGTGTGTGTGTGTGTGTGTGGAGGGGCGAGGACGGGCAGCCACTTTACAGAGAAGCAGTGGGCATCTTGTCTCATTCACTCGCTCTCTGCACTGCCAGCACATAACAGCTCCATCATTAGTGGTGACTGAACTGTGAAGAGGTTTATCAGAGCACCTCACGCCGAGATGTGTGTGTGTGTGTGTGTGTCTGTGTGTCTGTCTGTCTGTGTATGTATGTGTGTGTGTGTGTGTGTGTTGACGCCTGCCACCTCATCACAGGGCAGTGAGGTGGAAGCTGCCCCCTGGTGTACGAGGCCAGGTGTATCTGTGGAGCAAACCATTACCATGTTGGATAATAAAACAACATTTCCTTATTTAATGCAAAAACTTAATGCACACAAATCTCCTGCAATGTTTTTCCAAGGTCTAAAGGCACGACATGCTCCCGCGTCTGTGTCCAGTGCACGCGGTGCGTGACTAGAATTGCGTCATCAACGCGCATGTGGGGGGTTTCGTGTGCTTCAACAACTGGTTTTTCGACGCGCGCAAATTTGCATGGAGAAGCATACCACTTGCTTTAGAGTACCAACAAATAAGGATAAACTAGAAGGGTACTTAGAGAGCACAGACCTACAGACCTTTACCAGGGGCAAATGCCTGATCACGTAATGTTAACGACGGTGAAAAATAATTATCCCTCCACTATGTCTCATGAAAATATGTCTTGCAGTTTTTACATTAACCTGCTGACAGACAGACAAACCAAGAAGCAGCACTGCGAGCATAACATCCTTGGGCATGAGGTGATGCAATTTGAAATCAAATTATTTTTCTGGTCATGATTTTTCACTCTGGCTTTACCAATCTATGCTCCTCTGCTCACTCAGGAGGGAACAACTGTGAGTTTTGTATCCAGGCCAACTTGGAAATGATGCATTTGGCCCATGCTCAGGAGGAGAAGGGGAACAATCACAGGATTCCTATTAGCTCAGCTTCCACACACACAAATTCTCCGCAGAGATTAACTAAAAAAATGCAGTCTTCTTAAATAATGGGCTTTGAGGAGAAACACAGAATTTAAAGCGAGCGGGAAGACACCACAAAGAAAGCCGAGAGATAACGCTCCTTCTGAACAGGCCCGATTTAGGGCTCATCGCGGATCAAATGGAGAGCAACAAGAAGTCAGTCGCCTGATTACAACAACGCTATGAGTACAGACGCTCCAACAGCAGCTCCACACCCCAAGGCGCAGCTTCATGGGGGCACCGCAGACCCAAAGAGCAGCTTCATGGGGGCACCGCAGACCCAAAGAGCAGCTTCATGGGGGCACCGCAGACCCAAAGAGCAGCTTCATGGGGGCACCGCAGACCCAAGGGGCACAGCAGACCCAAGGGGCACAGCAGACCCAAAGAGCAGCTTCATGGGGGCACCGCAGACCCAAGGGGCACAGCAGACCCAAAGAGCAGCTTCATGGGGGCACCGCAGACCCAAGGGGCACAGCAGACCCAAAGAACAGCTTCATGGGGGCACAGCAGACCCAAAGAGCAGCTTCATGGGGGCACCACAGACCCAAGGGGCACAGCAGACCCAAAGAGCAGCTTAATGGGGGCACCGCAGACCCTTGACAGCACCTGATAAGGATGGTGGTGCTTGCTGCCTTTTTACAAAGCAGCCATCATCTGAGCTCCTCCATCCCTATTTTGCATAAAGAGCAAGGGTTAAAATGATGCACATAATGCATTTACTAACCTGCAAGTCATATTAAATGAGGAAATCTACCAATGGTGTGAATTTTATCGTTCCTCAGATGCCAGAGGACATGTCAAAATTGCCACTAGCAAAAGACAATGACCGCCAGGCTTACAGTAAATGGGGATGGCATCGTTACAGGGGCATTTCTCCAACCTCCGGGGCAGCCTGTAGGAGACTGTCATGTTGGATGGCCTCAGAGACCTGACTCATGGGGTATCTGTGCTCACGGGTGCTGAGATGAGAGCCGTCTGGTCTCGTCGCCTACCACTATACCACGGGCCGACATTAATGACCAAGGAGGGGGGATTGTCAAAACATGACATATCTGCCAGACATGATGCCCACACACACTGCCTGTGGGAGCAGACGAACAGGGCCTCCGGCTATCCTCCGAGTGCTGGCATCAGGGTTCGAAATTAACTTTTTTTCTCAGTGTCCCGCAGCTGTCCCAAATGCTACGGTCCCGGACTTGTTTTTTCTTGGTTTTTTTTTCCATTCTACATAATAAACAGCATTATAATCAGTAACTTGCATCACTTAATTAACTCATTCTGGTCCACCATGTAAGTTCTGAACACTTTATTTAATAAACACCATTTTATTAACATTAATCATCTGCTTTCACACAACACTAATTTTCAGAGATTGCGCTTTTGGCTCTTTTTTGAGGTTGCATAGACTATTTCCACTTTTGCCCTAGTTTTGTGTCGCCTATGAGTCACGTAATATTAATTTAACCCAGCGGCCCCCAACATTGACATTGTTTTTACATGACATAGGCCTATATGCAGTTGTTTGATTGCACGCATGTTTGCATTTTGCAAGGTCTATTTTCTTACGTCTGTCTGTCCCGCCTTCAACACTTTTACATATTGCCTTCAGCGCTGTGCAGCCTCAGGTCAGCTCACTTCACCTTCTTAGCGAACGGTAGTGTCACACGAAGTTAGCTAAACTACTAGAATGAGCAACAAAAAACAAGCATCTTTAGCAGGTCACTGGCCAGAGTGTTTGAGTTGCGAGAGCCACTGCAGAGATTTCTTACAGAAAAAAAGTCACCGTTAGCTGCACATTTTAGTGATGAGGACTGGGTGTCAAAACTCGCTTACCTGTGTGACATATTCGGGTTGCTTAATGACCTCAACCTGTCACTCCTGTCACTCCAAGGGAGAATGACGACTGTCTTTAAACTGGCAGATAAAGTCGCTGAATTTAAAGCCAAGCTTGATTTGTGGGGACGACAAGTGGATCGGGGTGTATTTGATATGTTCCAAACAGTAGTGGGGGTTTTGGGAGAGACTGAGGCAGGGCCCTTTCTCTCGCAGCTGGTGCGCGATCACCCATATTTTGTTAAGCATGTTCACACTTATAGATGTAGCTTCAAGTTGTTCAATATTCATAGTTCATATTGTTCAATTTTCACTTTTTCAAGTTCGCGTTTTTCACATGTTTAAGAGATCGTTACCTTCACTGTTCATACATAACTGGAGCTAGTTCTTTTCAAGTAATGCGCATGCACAACACATATGGAACATGCAACATGGAACCCCCGACCCGACCCCCCCCCCCCGTTCCGTGAAAAAAAAAAAGGAAACAAACCGGTCCATGGTACATAAAAGGTTGGGGACCCCTAATTTTTACCAATACGGCGGATTCCTAAGGAAACGCAAGCACCCATCCCATTTGGGTATCTTATACTATATTTGCACCAAAAATGACATTGTAGCCTACAGAGCAGTAAACAGTGTTGCAAGTACAAAACCGCTTCTTTACAGATCAGCTGGTTAACGCTGCTTTTGCCAGCTGCCCGCTACGCCAGGTCAAATTTTGTATAATTTTATTCAGACGAGAAAGATACGTTTAGATCTCCATGTGAACAGTTTAGGAAAAAAGTACCTATTTTGAAAATTTGCTTTGCCATTTTTTCTACTGTCCCAGAGTTGTCCCAGACTTGTCCCAGACATCATTCTATCAAGCCCTGGCTGGCATATGCCAACTGATGGCTGAGATCAGCACAACCCAGGCTGATCCCGTCGCTCTGGTTGAGAACAGTTTATCAATTACATAAGTCTGTCATGCATGAAAGGCATTGGAGCTAATGATTAGATGATGGTGAAGATGAGTTGAACATAAAATGTTTTTTATAAATCTGGAGAAAACACCCAGTGATATGTCGATCTTAGTAGATCAAAATCAAGTTCATGTTCATGAACAGCCAATGATTAGATGATAGTTTGTCTGAGTTGAAAATAGTCTGTTAATTATAAATCTGGCAAAACACCTAATGATATGTTGACCTTAGCTGATCCAAATACATGTTCAAGTCCAAGTATGTGAGAATGCAGACCAGTTTGCTGTCGAGCCCAAACAAGTGTCAATAAATTTCACAAGGCATGTAATTCTTCTACTCCTTAGTTGAAGGACGACTGAAAGGGATGGCCCTGGGGTCTCAAACATTACTCTGCGGGTTGAGGCAGATTAAAGTAAGGGCAAACGGGTGAGTGGTGATAGACTAGCAATTATTCGCCATAAAAGACTATGTATCTCGATCTCCAGTCCTGAGCCAGGAGTCCAATTTCTTTGGTCATGATAAATGCATGGTGCGGTCCTGGAGCAAAGCTCACTCCTGTCCATTTATGGGGGAAAATGGCATGTCACCGTTGGAAGAGTTACAGTGTTATTGCACACATACTCCCTTGTAGTCAACAAGGTCCTAGCGGACAATACGGCTGATATTTTACAGCCGACGACCTCTCTTTCCTCAAGCCAAAGACTGAGCACCTGCTTCTTGTAAGAAAGGCATCACGGCGAGAACACGTCTTTGAAATTGCTTTTCCAGAAGTGACTTTGTGTTCTCTGACTCAATACTGAACTTGATTAATTGTGTTTTCATTGACCTATGCTGTTGCAAGTATACTACACCTGGAGCCAGAGTGCATGTTCTCTGAGCACATATGCACTTTTCCACTTCTCCATTAGCACCCACACATTTAATTAAAGGTACTTTTAAATATATGCCCTTCTAAAAAACTCTCCCTGAAAGCTCAATGAGTAGAACAGCACTGAAAGGACAGCCCCATTCTAGCTCTGCATACAGCACCAGGATTTACACCACTGTAATTCAGGAGCCAGTAGGTGGCATAAACAGAGATATTGGTGATATGTTTGGCAATGGGAGGTTAAACTACTAGGGAGACATAAGGCCACAGAGGTTGATGTGATGTACCACCTGCTTGTACATACATGCTGGTGGTGACATTACAAGCAGCAATCGAACTGGTTTTACTGATGTTCAAGGTCAGCACTGGAGAAGTAAGAGTCTGGGGATCAATAATGTTTGCAGTTGTTCTGCAGATGATACAGCAACTTTTAAATTACTCAAAAGTATCAACATGAAAACAGACCTCTTCCAATGGGCTCTGGAGACTAAACAAGCAATTACATTTTCAGCCTTAAACCCAGAGATTCTCACTAAGACTGCAATAATCACAAGACATTTTCAAAGAAATCTTTTTGTCTTAGATTTCTGAAGCGGCCTAAGATCAACAATGATACATGATGTACAGTAGGAAATACTGAGTGTGTGTGCTTCTGATGCCGGCCCAGTAGGGGCCTATGTTTCTGAAATCAATCCACCTGCCGATTTGATTTGTAAGCCCCCTTTCATTCACCTCCATGAGCATGGGGCACAATCCTCCATCAACCAAGCATTACAGCTTTTACTCGGGCATTTTGACACAACACTAATTGCTTTCAAGCCCCCTTACCCCCAAAAAAAACAGATTTTGCCATAGTGTCCACCACTCCTGATTTAACAAAAAACTAATATTAAAGGCAAAGCAAACAAACACTCATCCTTACACTAGCAAGGATGTTTCAATTTCTGTGGGGGGAATTGGAAGTTAGGAAGGAGAACGCCTCAATGCCACAGAGGTGTTGAGATGCCAATTTTCTCCGGTCACTAGTGACAGTCCGCTGCAAGGTGAGCAAATCTGTTATGGCAGGCTTCTGGCTTGAAGTTCAGACAGAAGACAATGGCAGATAGCCTGACGAGCCAGATCCACATCAAGATGTATGGTATGGGAACTCACCATTGGCAGTGCTCAATCCGAGGGGCGGGATAAACGGTTGTCTTTCAAATTCCCTCTGCATACAATAGGATAGCGCTACAACCTATGAGTCTCATGTGTTTTCCCACCAGCGGAGCTAGTTGGTAGATCAAATTTTTAGAAAAACTTTTTTAAAAAAAAGCTTAACTCGAGTCGCAGCCAAAGCCGATTCAAAGACAGCTGTTTGCCAGCAGCAGCATCCATCTTCTTTGTTTTCAAATAGTAGGAAATTTACGCGGAACCGTCGCAACTCTGCCGTCGTTATGCTGAAGTTGTATCAGCGATTTCAGGCCCAAACAAGGCCCAAACATAAATGATCACATTCATCTAATGAACTGTGATCTCCGGTACGTGAAGGTGGCACACTTAGATTTTTGCTACCCCAGAGCTAACTTGCAATACAACTTGCCATAGGTAGTTAGCTTCAGTTAACAACCGGATCTCCTTATATGGGCAAAGATGGCCGTTTTGGTTCTTTTTTGTAGGCAAACTTCAGAGGTCTATTGCTACCAACAAAGGTTGGCAACCCACTCAAAGGAAAAATGAAGTGTTTTAACCAATAACAGAGGAGATGCGCGTTTAGGAGAGTTTTAATTGCACTGGAGGGAGGGGGAGGGAGTAGCGAGCTAGCTCTCTGTTTTGTTTGAACATCAACAGACGTGACATATCCCCGCTAACACTGATACAACCTTTAAGCCCGCCCACCGACTCTATACACAATGTGATTGGCCTGACTAGAGTTTGTTTTTTCCAGCTCGCAAGCCAACGGAGAGTTGCTAGATGACCCTGGCTGCAAATTACATTTTCTGCCGCTAGGGTGTGTCTAGATTTCTAGGCTAAATGGCAGAATATCCACTGGGGTGAACCATCCCTTTAAGATCAAAGTATATTAGCAGAAATTATATGCTGATTTAAAGGGGCCAAAAAAAATCCTTTGCAGTCTCCTACTCACAGCTGTAGGCTGTTACACAGCATGTCTCACATCTCTGCAGAGACAACTACCTAGAATGACAAATAGGACATCTGGTGAGCGAGCAACAATGCATACAGATGTGCCATCCACATTAACTCTGCATGATGCATTATGCCTTTCTTTACAAGCCTGATGATGGTCCATATGTTAATCATGGATGTGCTTGAACTGCATCCCAAAGTGGGTGTAAATACTTACAGCAACTAACCGCAATCCTATGTGTGTCTAGATGTGTGTGTGTGTGTGTGTGTGTGTGTGTGTGTGTGTGTGTGTGTGTGCATGTGTTACAGCTGTAGTGTGCTTGTGTGCAGTGTTGCCAGGTCATGTGAGGAAAAACAAGCAGCAGGTCTCTGAAAATAAGGCCAAAAGAAGCGACCCAATACCAAATAGTTTGCATCCACTCCCCAAATCCCTGACGTTACATTTCTGGGGCAGTCATGTTAGAGGAGCCTACAGTTACAGCGCAGAGGCATAGGTTAAAAATGCCCTCTGTGTACGTGTAGAGGCATAGGTTAAAGAAGCCCTATGCAACAATTTTAGCAAAAATGACCTTAATTATGCAGGTTGAGAGTCGTTCTCAGGCGGCACACTTAGATTTTTGTTACCCCAGAGCTAACTTGCAATACAACTTGCCATAGGTAGTTAGCTTCAGTTAACAACCGGATCTCCTTATATGGGCAAAGATGCCCGTTTTGGTTCTTTTTTGTAGGCAAACTTCTGTCTGTCTGTCTGTCTGTCTGTCTGTCTGTCTGGAACATACTACTAGCTTCTAGATATGTGTGCATATTGAGGAGCATAGTCACCCAAGTTTCACAATTATGAAGCCTGTGGCTGTGCAATTACTGCGCTTTTGGACTTGCTGAAAGCACAGTAATTGGAAAACTGCAGGTAGAACACTTTCACGGCACAATCTTCATTATGTGCCAAGGAAGAGTAATCACAGACTAATGAGATCTGTAGGGAGACTGTATGCATTTTGAAGTATTTTAGAATTATGTGCATTTTGGACTTCACTCCACAGTTCAGTCCATGCCAACACACACTGTCATAGGAATCTGAGCAGAGAGGCAATAATCTTCCAAGTCATGCAGAAATATGATAACAAGGAAGGGAAAACAGTAAAGTTTGTTATCGTTTTTGGCCTTGCTTCCACACGAACACAGTGTTTTAGGTGACCAAAAACGATCACTTTCGAAAATGGGTTTTGATTTGATGCAGGCAAAAGAACCAGGACGAATTAAACAGTTTTTAATTAAACATAATTTACAAAGACATCGTAAAACACTGAAAGCTAATAGTTTGTCACTAGCAACCTACAACTGTCAAATACAATTGCATTTTCAGTAGGACTGGGACAATGCGTCGACGTAATCGATGACGCAAAAAATACGTTGACGCAAAATATGCGCGTTGATTCGTCAGACCCAAAAAAATGCGCAGGAGTGTAGTAGCAACGCAAGTGGGTAAATATCAAGCATAACGTGTGCCGCCAAATATTTTTAATTCATTCACGATTGTTGAAGGATTGTTGTTGCCACATAGAAGCATTGCATAGAACACGGCAGGCTAAATTGCTATTAAATCCGCTTAGCATCGTGACCATCCTGCACAAATTTGTTCAAAACTGCTGCATTAAAGTTAACTCTGCTAAGGTCTTATCACAGCATACCTTAGTACATTGAGGAGACTAAACTAAGTTAAGTTATGCAATCAAGCAGTATCTCAAAGCTACAGTAACGTTAGGATACTGTTTGGATGTCGAGTTTAGCATGCTTACTTACAGCTGCTTGTCAATTTCGTTACTCATGTAGGGTTCATTGTATTGACTCTGACACTGAATGTTTACAAAATCCCGATGTAAATGGAAAAGTGTTTTCCAAGACTCAAAAGTGCTTGTCCTTGGGACGAAAGAAACATACAGTTTAAGCTATACACTTCCCCACTTCACTACGCTTCCAATTATATTATATATATATTATATAATGTTTCTATAATACAAAATGTTATTTCACTCTGTTCTTATGTGGGTAAGGTCACCTGTCCAAAACCGGACGCATGTCCAAATAAGTGCCCTTCATGACCCACAGGCCGTCAGTCTCCATAGGTTAACATGGCAAAACTCAACCCCCTATCTGATAGCCCCAAATTTACATCTTTCTAAAACCATTTTTCCATGTCTCACCTGCATACAATATACTGTAGTATAAACACAGACGTGTGCAATTACTTAGAATACATGGGGTTTACTGCCTGGTCGGGGCGCCATAGACATTTAGCATTATAGGCTGTTTTGCATCCATTGCAAACAAACATGCAATGTGAAAGTCTGGGATGTGGCAACAGAATAGCCTAGAACTTGGGTAGGCCTACTAGCGTTTAGTAGCCTATGCACTTGCGGTGATAGCCAACAACTAATGTGAATCGCGGACTATAATGAAAGAAAGTAAAGGAGATTAATTGCACCTGCGTTCACCAAATAAAGGACTGGACTGCCTCAGGAATGCTTAATCTGTATAAAATAATAGGTAAAGGTAAAAAAATATAAACGTTAAAGGTGTGAAACCGGCAAGAAAAAATATGCTGTGTTGTTTTCGTGCAGATGCATGAGGTAATGTTCACGTTATTCAGACAGAAGATGGGCTTGTCTTAGTATTTCTGTCACACCCAAACTACGTTAGGGTGGTGTGCTGTGTGTGTTGGTGTGTTTAGCAACCAGAATTTCAAAAATACTATTTTTTCCTCAGAGGCAATTGTCTACAAAATACAGATACTGTATATCTACTAAATATCTGCTAAAAAAAAACTGATCATAAAGGCCATCTGAGCCTATAAAGCCAATAAGCTGCCAATGGACAATTACAATAGCCAGGTGAACTAACACTTAGCTCTGCATTAGATTGCACACAGCAAACTTAAACTAGAACCCAATAAACTAAAGACAACATGTATTTAACATGGTACACACTTGATATGCCTTATCTCCCTCTCTCTCTAGTTACCCACACAGAAAGGACATCATGAATTTAGGGCAGCTGTGGCCTACTGGTTAGTGCTTCGAACTTGTAACCGGAGGGTTGCCGGTTCGAACCCCGACCAGTAGGCATGGCTGAAGTGCCCTTGAGCAAGGCACCTAACCCCTCACTGCTCCCCGAGCGCCGCTGTTGATGCAGGCAGCTCACTGCGCCGGGATTAGTGTGTGCTTCACCTCACTGTGTGCTTCACTAATTCACGGACTGGGATAAATGCAGAAACCAAATTTCCCTCACGGGATCAAAAGAGTATATATACACTTATACTTAATTTGACTTGCCCGATTGAGTTGAGTATTATTCAACAGGTGGCCAGTGAGCTTCTTCAGGCAGTCCTCTGCCTGGGTGAGGAATAGCCCCGGGGGTTTACAGTGGGCCCGCCACTCATCCACGACCTGCGCCACCACCTGTGACGCCTGGGGAAGCAAAGCCTGCTGGAGGTGGCACTGAACGTCCCTGGAGGCGGCAGGCACCAGGGAGCCGAGCAGCTGGCACACCGAGTCCCAGACCACAGCGCCGTAGCCATCCAGGGAGAGCCCACGGGCACCCAGCTTACGCAAGCTGCAGAAGTTCTGCAGAAACTGCATGTGGGAGAGCAGGGCGTTCTCCCGCCGGTCGGAGCTCGTCTGTGGGAAGTGGGGCTGCCTGGGATGGGAGGGGATAGGTGCGGAGGTCTCCGTCTGGCCCTTCTCCACACATAGGGATTGCTGGAGGGACTCTGTGCTATTCTCTGTTCCACAGCCTGAATCAGGCACCGAGTTCATTTGCTCACTCGACAAGGGTCCCAAGGATGGGATGAGATCCTGCGAGAGTATTTCCATTAAACCACCACCTGTGGGGAGCATCAAAACACATTTAAGCGCATTTAACTCATTGAGTGCCAAAAATGTAATATTACGTTTTTCCTTCGCATGCGTTGAGTGCCAAAAACATAATATTACGTTTTCAGCTTTTTTTTTAAATTACGAAACTAGACACTCTAACACACCTTATATGTGATTTTGGGAACTCTGTGATGAATGGAAATGAAATATATGACGATCAAAAACCCATGAAAACGCACAATCTGGACATTTTATCTGGACATTTTATCATAACTCGGTTGCCGCTTTGGGTCGAATCAGTGATGCATGCACGTCAGATCAAAACCAGGCCATTTTCGTGGGTCTATCACTAGGTGGCAGTCTCGCCAGGTCTCGCTGATCACTTCCCGGAAAGTTTACACAAGTAAGTAACAGGCAACACTTCATATTTTATGAAAGACGTTATATCTCCATTTCTAGAAAAAAAACAGCGATTTTGATGAAAACTAGCCACTGTTTAGCTTGAGATTTCTCAGGAACAGAGGCGTGTAGGAATACACGGTTTGCACCCACCGAGAGCTTAAAGTCTCACCTTTTACCACAAATAAACCAAACAAATTAATCTACCAGTGTTAGTAGCATACAAATACTAATCTTGTTATTTTACAAACACAATATCAAAAAGCCTTCTTTATTACCAAAAATGTTAGATCACTTTAAAAGACTGAGAGCATACTGTGAAGTTATGTGAAGAGTTGGTATAAGAAAAGCATCCCTCTCCCTCATCTCTCCGAAGCCAAAAGACAAATATGGAAATCCCAAGTTTAGAGGGGCAGTCAGTAATTCTAATCCCATACACTTTTTGTCATTTTGAAAGATTGCTCCAAACAGTTCTCTACCAGCCAATGCTGAGTCGGGCCTTTGCCTTTTCTTCTCTAATATTCAAATGCGAATTACAGTGATACACCACAAACTCAGTTTGACTAACGTACTAAAGCGCTAATAGTTTTTCTATGCGCAGAAAGCGAACACTGTGCTTTGCCATATTGCATGGAATTTACTAGGATGTTAGCCTAGAAATCTAGACGCACCCTAGCAGCGGCAAATTAATTTGCTCAGCCTGTACGTCTAGTACCAAACCATAGGGATTTCTATTGGCTGACACCGTGGACGTCATCCAATCACAGCGCTCTGTTTTGTTAGAGAGTCTTAAGGCGGGCTTAACAGGATAACGACAGTCCTGCGACGGTGAACAACAAGGAAGGTGGCTATGGCGAACGAAGAGCGGTTGTTTGAATCGGCGTTGGCGTCAACTTTGGAGGAGTTGAACTTGTGCTTTTCTTTGAAAGTTGAGCAACACAATGCACTTAAGTCATTCCTTTCGAAGAAGGATGTATTTGCCGTTTTGCAGACCGGATACGGATATGGTCGTAGCGCTGGCCTATTGCATGCCTAGGCAGTTTGAAAGACAATTCTCTGCCCGCCCCTTGGATTAAGCGAGGTGAATGGTTCGATTCCAGACTATACATTTCAATGATATAGGATGGCCCGCCAGGCTACTAGGATGTCACTTCATTCCGTAAACAGCGCTCATCACAGCCCGTCTCTACGCAAGTGCGTGCCCACAGCGGAGTTAAGTGATTGCAAGATTAAAAAGAACCAAAGTTTACGGTAGTGATCATACATGATAATAAGATGTCAACAAGCAGCGACATACTTACAAACTCTAACTGTTTACTGCACATAGGCTAGACTACAGCTATGACTGAATAGCCTAGTGTAGCAGTTTGGGAAGTGTATGTTGTGAAAGTGAAAATACGATATTAGAAAGGCAAACAAAAGTTAACGTTGCTTTTGACATAGTAGCCTACAATAGAAAACTGATGCTCTGAATACTGATTCAGCTGTCTCTGAGAGTTTCTCTTATTGATGCATTTAACCCGGAATTTGGATTACACCTGCTTTTAACAGGCAGAAGTTTTTCACCGCATTGGCTACATATGGCGGAGTACCTCCTCCCCTGTGTTTTCATATGTATATGCATCAATGCATATGAAAAAAAGTTCCATGGCAGAATGTTCAAATGTATCATGAAAGTCGTTTTTGTATAAATTTTTTTTGGATATTGGATGTGAGAACAAGAAAATGGTTGTTCCATGACACAGTGCATTTAGTAGTGTGTGAATGTCCCACACTGGGAAGCATTATAGTTTGATACTGCAGCTGAAGTTAAACTTGAAGAAGAATCTGTCTGTTAATTTTTAACAGCCATTCCATTATTGAAAAGTTGATTCAATTTCTATGTTAAATTGTTCAACTAAAGAAAAGATATAAAAATAAGTTGTGTGTGCTGTAAAGTGGTTAGAAACAATCGGAAATTGGAATCAAATCGGAATCAGCCCAGAAAATCTAAATCGATGCATCTCTATTAGCAGTGTTGGGAACGTTACTTTAAAAAAGTAATTAGTTATAGTTACTCACTACTTGTTCCAAAAAGTAACTGAGTTAGTAACTGAATTACTCTGATAAGAGTAACTCGTTACCAGGGAAAGTAACTATTTGCGTTACTGTTACACAAAAAAAAGTTGCTATATGTCAAAGAATTTGGATTTTTGAGCAGTTTTGAGCAGCCGGTTGAAATTAGAACAGACAGGTGTTTGTAGGCTACATAACTTTCGATAGATAGATAGATAGATAGATAGATACTTTATTGATCCCCAAGGGGAAATTTAAGATATTGCACATCGACAGACCTAGGCTTGACTTCAGCCTGTGTCAGGTTTTTGTTGTGAGGCAGAAAGATCTAGCTTTTGCTGCTTGGAGGACTTTGCTCCGAGTCCTTCTTCGCTAGTGGGTGGCGAGCTATCATCTCTGGTGGAGGTATCGGTGTTTTTGGCCACTAGCTTCAGATGCGTGTGTGAGATGCTTCATTAAATGAGTTGCTTACAACAGATGTCGACAAAGTCTTCGCTCCTGGACATAATGTACACATTACATGCTCGTTCTTGCCTTGATGAATTTGAAGTAGTGCTTATATCTCCACCTTGAAAATGCCAACTTTTCGGATTGCTCCTGACCTCTGCTGTTTCGTCGAATCTCTATTTTAGCTGTTGCGTGTGTGTGTGTGGCACGTGTGCTGGCAAGTGTGTAAAAACACTGGCTCTGATTGGCTATCATGAAACATGACTCTGCCTTAGCCAATCATAATCGCTTACGTCGTTATTAACCCACCTCCTCACTAGCTGTAAGCCAGGCCTGGAAAATGGATGCCTTTTTCATTTTTAATGCATACTAACAGTGATTATGCCATAGATATAGAGTTTATAAGGAGTATGGCATGTTATACAAG
Source organism: Alosa sapidissima (assembly GCF_018492685.1). NCBI lineage: Eukaryota > Metazoa > Chordata > Actinopteri > Clupeiformes > Clupeidae > Alosa > Alosa sapidissima. Next base: position 35,153,678 of record NC_055962.1, on the reverse strand, counting down.
AACCCTGTATTGCAAACAATAGAAAGAGAACCTATCAATCAGTGGAACACACCATTTTTGCTGTTCCTGTTGGGTTTCAACAGCATCTTGGAAAGGAGAAGTTCCTGACGAAGTTGCAGCACCTCCTCCTGTAGGCCCTTAGCTTTCATCTTCCAGGACTGCTCAAGATGGTTGAACCTGCAAGCCAATTGCTCCGCATACTGTCTACCACTTTTTCCTGATGGTCTGGCTTTAATGATGGCAACTGCCACAGCAAGTTTAGTTGATCTTGTGTACCATATTTTGATAGCATTCCCTGAGCACAGAAAGAAAATTACAAACTGAGTTACAAATAACAGTTAGCCTCATGCATCATAGTCAATGTGAATAACATTTGCATAACTTTAAGACTTCATAAAATGGCAAACCTATATTAAACTAAGAATAGTGTTTGGAAGCTTCTAAAACACTTTATATTAGATTTGATTAAGAGCCTACAGACCTAGGGTCAGTTTCCCTGAACAGTTCATGTTTATAAGCTGCAACATTAAAAAAAAAAAACCTTGTCACTTATCAAAATGTAGCCTCTTTGTTCATCACAGTTAATGTTGTAACATTATATAACAACACACTAACAGTTACAACTGGCTATTTGGTGCAAAACCTTGCCACTGTAAGTTACATCACAGTCTAATTATGTATCACAACTCAAACCGAATTCAGTAGGGAAGAAATAATGACAGTGATTTAGAGATGTCTCACTGTTAGCAAGGAAGACTGTTCTATGACAGCTAGTATCGTAACTCCCCCTATTTCCACCGGTCCCGTATTTCCACCGTCTTGCGTGTATGTGTCACTTAATATCCATTTCTATACAAACCAAGACAGCGGACTCCTATAGAAACGCAACCACGCACAACATAAGTGTATCTAAATTAGCTATGTACCAAAAATGACATTTTACCATGACTCGAGGAGCTGTAAACAGTGTTGTAAGGCTGCGTGTACACAACCGCTTGGAGCTCCAGTGGAATTTTAATTTCACGACGAGAATTCTCGGTCTAACCGTCCATGTGCCGTTTGAAACGGTGTAAATAGGCGACCCATCAGGCCAACACTATAGGGCCATCCTTAAAAATATTTTCGTTTGCCGTAACCCGACCGACCCTGTCAATTTAGAACCGACCCAAATATTTTTTTTTTCCCCCTTTTAGTCCGACCGACTTGCCGGTTGTAAACTTGCGTTAATACCGACCGATTGTTTTTTTTTACTCTAAACAACCAATACAAATGCAATAAAATAATAGTTCTTTTAGTAGGCCCAAGTATTGTGAATATAAATTGCCTACATGCAAACGTGGCTCACCTAAAAAAAAACCTGTGGCGTCATCTCTACACCATTGGTTTTACGCATGTCACTTCGTTTCATTCACACAAACTGATAACGCTGTTACTAAGTTCTGGAAGAACTGTGGCCAGATCTTTTCTCATCCCTTCTCCCCCTAGTCTAGCGGTGACCGTGTCGGAGTATTGAAATTGGTTGTGGTCTATTCAGCATTTCTCAAAATATGGGTCCGCAACATGGAGACTGCTGAGTCGTGGAGTGAAATTAGGCCCGGTGCTTCATCTGATAATTTGCTGCGCAGTTGATCAAGAAACCGCGGATCGACGAAAAAAGAAAACAAACGTTTCTGCTATCGATGTCATTAAACATGGAGCCCTACAATTAAGTGGTGGTATGAGCATTCATTCAATGCGCGTCTGCGCGAGAGAAACTGAAACTAATCGATAACGTTGGTATCAAAGCTCCGCTTCAACCTGTTGGAAGGCTATTTATTTATTTAACGAAACTTAATAGAACGACGTTGTTTTTTGTAACTTCCTTAGAAACAGAGCAGAGACTGTATAATACACTGTATAGCATTGAGTATTGTATAGTCAAATTTCAATATAACGTGGTCAAGAGCTATTGTAGCCTTCTTTCTGGGTACATGTAGATGAGCCCTATGACCCAAAAGTCTGCCATGACCGGGCCTCAGGTCAAAGAAGTTTGAGAAAGGCTGGTCTATATAACCTGCATCAGAATGAGGTTTGCAATGGTGCGCCTGAAGGCACGGGTTGAAGACCCAGTCAGTTACGTCACAATATGCACATTTGTGTAAATTCATTCCTAGGTAATCAACATGACCAAAATTGAACTTTTTTTTTTACTTTGAATCTTGAAAAAAAAAATATTGACCTACCTACCGACCCATTTTTTATTTTTTTTGGCTGTTACTGCAAACAAAAATATTTTTAAGGATGGCCTAACTCCGAGCGTGGTAAACAAAATCGGATATTTCAGGCAGTAAATGCTCCCATTAGGAACCAAACCAGATTTTGTTCAAATCTACACAACTATGGCTACTGAAAAATGTAAGGTTCATTTAGTAAATGTTATTCTGAAGTGTTAAAAAACATCGTTGTTTTAGAATTTCTGAACAAAAGTGGTGATAATTGGGGGTGTTACGATACTAACGTTGAGAAAGTTAGTCATGGCTAGCTAACAATAATATGCTAACGTTATCGTTACACCAACTTGGTAAGGATCACCACATAATTTAAACACCGGGTTATAACCTGCACTTTAATGTTATATCAATGTGAATTTGTAATTATTTATTTCTACGTAGCCAACTTAATCGCTGAGAAAACCTCTATTAGAGACTAGATGCTAAAGCTGTCTTAACGTTAGCTATCTAGTCGAACTGGCTGATTCTAGAATGTCTATCGACTGGTCGGTTAACGTTAGCTGTCAGAGCTAGCAAACGTGAAGTGGACACAACAGCATGAGTTTTACAGGACTTACCAGATAAAGATTGTTTAGCAGAGGCATTATCCATCTCTGATGAAGCATTTGTCTTCATCAACTGAAGTTAGTGTTACCCTTATTGTGTAGAAGCATTACAGCAGATAGTTTCAAATCAGTCTAGCTTGATAGCATAGGTGGGCAAGGGAAAGCAAACGGTAAAGAAAAAACGTTCTTCAACCCTTAACTGACGCATGCGCATGCAGTAATCGACAGTTTTGCCAGGTGCTGACAGAGCTGCCAAGTGCAAACAATTAGGTACATAATTATAAATAATAAGTTAGGAAAATGTGTTTACCATAATTGAGATTGTGTGTTCTGTTTTTCATTGTTTACCTGGCATATAGCAGTGGGAATAAAACATTTAATTTGTCTTTAATTAATTTTAATTTAGTGTCTCTTCCTAGCCAAAGATTCCCATCTGCCTGATAGGAAAAGCTGAAAGGAATGTGGAGGCGGTGTGAAGGATTCTTAATGATGGGTCTCCCTTTTTCAACTGTAAAGGTCTGAAATACTACCTATAGACAGGGAGTCCCCGTCTGTCTGGAGGGCCACCAAGGTCATGTCATCAGCATTATTCAAAAAGTGAAGTTCCATTGTTGCAGGTGATTTCATTAAGGATTTGGAGAAAAGAATGGGTGACAAAACACAGCCCTCTGGGAACCTAGTATTTAAAACAATGTTGCTGAATTTAAAGCCCATCTTTCAAGATAGATAGATACTTTATTGATCCCCAGGGGAAATTCAAGATGAAGACCCCTGTGAAAGAATGTGTAGATAAATAGTGTAGTAACTCGATTTGCGAGAAAAAAAATGGAGTCAGACGGTGAAGAGGTTGCAGTAGTCAACTCTTCCGATGGGCTATTGCCGTATAATTATGAGCCGCCTAGGAGAGAGAGGGGTCAGGCAGAGGGGAAGGGTCAATGGTCAGAGGAGAGAGATAGGGTCTCCAAGGGGGCCTCAGAACTCAGTAACGAAAAATAGCTGGAGGGTTTTAATATTATTTGCCGTTCATAGTTCCACATACTTATCACACATACAAAGTATGAGCTGATTTGGCCGACCCCCATCTTCCGACCTCTGCCTGGTTTTGCCTGGTTTTCTCGTGTAATGACTCTTAAGATAAACCTGACATACGAAATTGGAGCATCAAGGTGCCTAGCCACGGTGTCCAGAAGACTTAGCATCCTCAAGTTTCCGTTTTGCCTTGAAGACAAATTGGAGCCGGTCAACACTGTCTCCCACCTTGGTGATAAGCCCCCCCAGTGATCAACCTCTCCATGCATTCGCAGAAGATCGAGATAAGTTCCACAGGCCTGAAATCATTTATGGCTTTGGCATTGGGCTTCTTGGGAATAGGGATGATAGTTGACTCTTTAACTCCATGTCTGGAGTTGGTATTCAGGAAAAAGGCTGAAAAGGTTGTCACTACACCATCCAGCTGAGCTTCAAACTCCTTCAATATACGGCCCTAGCCCATCCAGTCCACAGGTTTTCCTCTTAGAGAAGATGGAAACAATCATCCACTCACAACTTCCACAATCTTCTTTTGTGACAGACAGAGGAGTACAGTTAGCAGTGCTGCTCAACACAATCAATGGTGTCAGTGTTAAACGACAAGGATGTGGATTTTCTTTGGAATTGAGTGAACAACTGCATACAGTATAACCTTTGCTCACAAGAAAGATGTGTTTGCTGTACTGCTGAAAATATTTGTTAAGGTTTAATTGCACTTCTGCCCTCTGGAAATTGGAAGTGAATGAAAGGTCCCCAGACCCAGTTGAACTGAGATCAGGGCTTAAAATGCAATAAAAGCAATACAAATTTCTGTGCCTGAAGTTAGACATATATGAGGATGTCATATACTGTAGTCTCATTGGCTATTTAAATTTTAAGCATACCTGCTCACACCTGAATTCAGGCACGGTGCCTGAACACTTTAAGCCCTGTGAGATATGAGAATTGGTCTACTGTACTCTGGTATACTCTGTAGCTCCAATACATACCAACATCCCTGAACACACACACACACAAACACACCACACACAGGCAGGCAGCAGCAATGCATCTCTGAGCTGTTACCAGGGGCAGAGACAGTCCAGTGTTGTGAGGAGATGACCCCTATGCAGTCATGCAGCATGCCAATGCCATGACAACAAGCCACTGCTATGTTATTTGTGCTATGTTGCATATGTGTCATCATTGTGTTAGTAATTTGTCCACCATTACTTTGTTCAGTGTTCACAATGGAGATTCTTACTAGTTGTGTATACCATTTTATCACTGTGGATATTCAGTTTGTATGTTAAGGTATTATTCAGAATCAGGTTTTTTTTTGTACTTGTATTATAGGTCTTATGGTGTGTCCACTGTCCATATCATATACATTTGTATCAATACAATAGGCTCCCTTGCAGTAATCCACATGTTTTCTCCGTCTATTGCAGGCAGTCTGTCTATGAGTGCGAATGAGCAGTGCCTTCAGCAAATATTCGCTCACCGCTTCTGTGCGGATGATTAATCTAGTGTTAACTTGACAACTATTAAGCCCTTGACTCTCTGCTTGACTGCTAAGGTTTAAATGAGACGGCGTTATGACCCAGTGGAAAAAACGCACATGACCGGAGAAGGAGAACCTGTGCCATGCCCACGCATAGCCGGCTTGCGCGCTGACAGAGCGAACCTAATAAAGCTGAGTGAGAAGCCTGAGTCGCATCATTTCCGAGAACTTCTGAAGTGATAGGGGATCGCCATCTAACAACAGAGAATGGATACCACCAGAAACATTAAGAGCTATATATAGAGTACAAACAGTATTGTCCAATTTCACTCGGTTTCTTTTACGCAGACTTTGGGTATGGGTTTTCAGAGCAACTGAATGAATAACCGAGTAGTGGAAATGTATGAAATGTTGGTGTACACGTATTCTTCAATCGACGACAAATGGAGTAATAGTTTACAAAAAGAAGATGGAACGAAGTAACCCAAGCTAAAGTTTGTTCGTTTTTCAATTTCACCTATCTAAACGCTGGACACAAATTACACGCTTCAATGGGGTCAAGATGACAAGAAAATGCGTTTTTCTGTGTAAAAATGTATTACGAGGAACCCCTGTGAGAGGAGATATTTTAATACATGTACAAAGGTTATAAACGCTATCTCAAACATCTGTCAAGCGGAGGATGGAGCGTTCTAGTCAGTTCAAGCCAACGTCTGTCATTGGAGAGTTATTAAACATATCAAGCAACGATTCGAATTCAAATTACACTCCAAAGGCAGTGGAAAAAGAAGCAAATCTTGCGTTTCAAGCGAGTGTTGCTATTATATTAGCGTTATTAACTTTTGCCACAACATTATCTAATGCTTTTGTTATTGCCACAATTTATCAATCAAGGAAGCTTCACACGCCAGCAAATTTGTTAATTGCATCCCTAGCAGTGACAGATTTGTTGGTTTCAATTCTGGTGATGCCAATAAGTGCTCTGTACACGGTGAGTCAAACATGGACGTTGGGGCAAGTTATGTGCGACATTTGGTTATCCTCAGACATAACATGTTGTACAGCATCTATATTACACCTGTGCGTTATTGCTTTGGACCGTTACTGGGCAATAACTGATGCGGTAGACTATGCCAAAAAACGGACCTCGGCGCGCGCAGCAGGGATGATTGCTACTGCCTGGGTGATCTCCATCTCCATCTCTCTACCTCCATTCTTCTGGCGTCAGGTCAAAGCTGAGGAGGTGACTAGTTGCACCGTGAACAGTGATCACATTTTTTACACTATTTATTCTACTTTTGGTGCGTTCTACATACCAACGCTTCTTCTCATAGCTCTCTATGGCAGGATATACGTCGAGGCTCGGAAGAGAATCTTGAAACAGTCGCCTAAAAAAACTGGGAAACGACTCACTTCGGCTCATTTGATCACTAACTCACCAGGGTCTGTGGCATCCACTACGTCTCTGAATTATGGAACGCATGAAACATCGTCCTGCGACACAATTTCATCAGCCAATGCAAACCAGGTGAAAGTCACTGTGTCGGATTCCCTTTTGGAAAAGAAAAGAATCTCGGCTGCCAGAGAAAGAAAAGCAACCAAAACTTTAGGCATCATTTTGGGGGCCTATATAATATGCTGGCTTCCATTCTTCATCTACACGTTAATCGCAGGGATGTGTACAACCTGCCCTTTTCACCCTGAGCTATTTGACGCTTTCACCTGGCTGGGCTACCTTAACTCGTTAATAAACCCAATCATTTATACCATGTCCAATGAGGATTTCAAGAAGGCATTTCACAAACTCATATCCTTCAAGTGCTGCAGGGGTTGACCTTGCAGCCCAAACTTATGCTGGTTATTATGTCCCATTTGTTTGTTTTTTTTCCTTCTGTGATGTGAGTGAGCTCCAACAGGAGTATGTTTGCATATGTTGCTTCTTATCGACTGAAACACAAAAATAATAAACAGGTAATAAGAATTCATATGTATATTCACTGTTGATACATGGTAAATGTAAGGATATGTTGGATATTCACTTAAGATCTAACTTGAAAATCCATAGATACTTTATCTTAAATTACAAGCATGCATGTTTTGCAACGGTCAAGTAAATCCTGGCAAAACTGAAACCTCATAATTTGTGCCACTGAGAAACAGCATTGTGCTTGTGAGAATGATCTTCACCAAAAAAAGATAATCAATACCAATCCAACAAATGGGGAAAATGATAACAACCTTCAGCGGATCAAAATCCATTTGCCTGTGTGTGTGTGTGCGTCAGAGAGAGAGAGAGAGCTCTTACACCCCATCATTTAGTGTAAAACGGTGAGGCATAATTATGTCCTCATCCTCAAATATAGGTCTTCAGCTTTGTCATATCTGTCACACCTACTCATTTTGTACAAACCTTATACTGTAGCCCTCTCAACAGAGAATGTTTGCCAACCCTTTTTTGATGATCAGTGATTAGGATTGTCTGTGTTTAAGCAATATTTTGTGTTTGTATGAATGTCATTCATTACATCAAACAGTTGTATGTGGAGTATTACTTTCATATGAGGTCTGTTGAACTGTGAGTTAAAAAAAAAACACAACCACAGAAAACACAAACAGAATGCCGTCTGAGACAGCCTACTTTACTGAAAATGCCAAACTTGTTTTGTTTTTGAACACTCATCCTGGAGAGTACTATCCATTATACTTGGATTTATTTTGTTCAAAGTGTAAAACAGAGGAGCACAACCAACTGTATTAGAGATCTCACACGAACTGCCCTGGTGTGCCTAAACCCGAGACAGACAGGGATGAAAAAAGTATCAACCAAGGGAGGAATGTTTCTCCTGCTCCATGGGGTGGTGCATAAAGGGCTATAGCCCCTTGTTATGGATATCATACTTCATCAAAATGACTGCTGTACTATAAATGCTTGTCTGCAAATAAGCAATGTATTGTGAACTGCCTTGGATGTGTGGGATTAGACCCATCCACATAGAGTAAAAAATACTGCTGCTATCAAAAAAGACAATAAATAAAATTTGATCATACATTTGAGGGATATGGTAATTTTATTGAGGCGGCGGGGTTAAATAATGAGGATTTAATAGGCTTGCTCTTGTGGAAAAACTCACAGGGATTGATATCGAATAAAGATTAAGAGTGTCTGCCAACACGTTAAACAATTGTATGACTATGGGAAAAAACTATGACTGGACAGGATGAGCAAATGAGAAAGACCATAATTTTGCTTTATTTCAACACTCCCGCAAATCTGCATCAAATTACAAAAAAAGGCAATTGACCAGTCATAGTTAAGGAAAATAATAAGTCAGAGAGTGGCAGTGCTGTATAGGACAAAGGTGGCTCAAAAAATGTAGACATGCTAAAATGGTTGTTTTATTACTATCCTTTTTGCTATGATGATGAAATCAACCATGGTGAAAAATAGGGTCAGATTTTTTGTACGCCTAGTGAACCTTTAACACTGATTTCCCTTCAAAGCGAAGCCCTATATTCTCTCTCTGTGTTAGATTGAAAAGGGAGAAAGTATAAGTATGATGAGAAAGTATGTCTTATTGTCATCCAGAAATCTGCAGCTTTGTGCAATATCGTAATCTAACAAAAACAAAACAATAACACCCTGCTCTCTCTCTCCTTCTTGCTCTCTCTCTCATTGGAACAGATGTGGCTGAAATCTAGTGAAGTTCATTTAAAAAACTATAGATAACAGTTTCCATGGTTTCTTTTTCATATTTCTTGAGTAAACAGGAGTCTCTGTACGTAATATTTAATTTAGGTGTGTGACAGACATAACTACATGACATATGAGATTGTGTATTATATTAATTCTGTTGAGTGTGCCATCTGACCGTATATTCAGGTCACTTGATTGGGACCTTCAAAGCATCCTTATAATTAATTGTCTGTGATGGCAGAGTGACATCTCATTATCTCTAAAACCACAGTAAAAATAACTTATTTCTCCACCAAGACTGATGTTGGTGGACTGTTTGTTCTTATGTATAAATAGTGGGAACGCATTCTATAAAAGCATCCCTCAATCCTTGACCACCATGGGCATCAATTATCTGGGGATGTTTCAGCTCAGTGGAGTGGCATTATCATCCGCTTAGAAGTGTAAGGGCACGGCTGACTTCAGAGGAAGACTGAGAGAAAGTGCGATATAAGGAAAAGTGAGATAGCGAGAGAATAGGGAAGAGTGCAGAACAGGAAGTGGGAGTGTGGGAGAGATAAGGAGAGATTTAGTGAGTCCATGTGTGTGTGTGTGTGTGTGTGAGAGAGAGAGAGAGAGAGAGAGAGAGAGAGAGAGACAAAGACAGAAACAGAAAGAGCGAGAGATATTGAGTGTGAAAGAGAGGGGAAATATATTTATTTAAATATAAATAAAAATATATTTATTTACTTACTTGACTTGCTCATAAATAATCTATAAAGGCTCATTTCTCATTTCTGTGAACGAGATTGGAACACTACCTTGTCTCCTAGTGGACCCCAGACTCCAGCTTGAACAGTTTGTGACGAATAAATGGTCAAGTTGGAAGGAATGAAACATGGGGTTTTGTCGATTTCCATTTCTATCAAAGACCCCCTGTTGAGAAACTGTCTCCATTCCTCTGCTCATTGCTACTGATGGCTTTGAGATCTGAAATATGTCACTGAAATGTTGCCATTAAAGGTTGCGACTGCAGTTTTTGACAGATGCTGAATTGAATATACAGCAATGCAGTCCAGTTCAAACCCCATCAGAGGACCATTAAGGCAGCATAATGAAAGACAACCTTTTTTTACCTTCAAATCTCCTGAGGAAGACATTTGATGGCAAAGATCAAACTTCCCCTCCAAAGAAAACAGGTCCTGTGATATTGGCTGCAGATCTGAGGCAGAAGGATCTCTGTCTGGCTAACTTTCTCTTTATAGTCCAACCATAGACGCTCATACCACAACAATGACAAAAAAAGGCATCTTATAATAAAGGATGCAGTAAATTTGCTTTGGAGTTTGATTAGTGGCCCCACCCTACAACTGTTGTAGTGACACATCTAAATAAAGGTGATCTCAGTTGAGAAATAGGTTGCCTAAATTTACCGGACAGCATTCAATTTGTGTACTCCTGCAGAGGAATGAGATTATAACCATAAATGACCCATAACAAAATGACCCATTGCCTGTTGTGACAAATTGGAAATAACATTGAACTTACAGTAATTCAGTTTTACTGTTTGAGACTTTGTCTCAAAGACTGTGTTCTGTTATTCATTATTGTACCATCTACAATAAATCATCATTTAATCGCCGATCCTGATCCCGCCATCAAGCTTTACTGACCATCTTCAATACAACCATTAGAACTAAAACACAACGCAACAACCAGAGAATCCTACAACAGGGTATAGCATACAAACAGTTGCTAGATAACCGTAGCCCAAACGTTTACACTTAGTCCAGTGAGACACACTTACAGTACAGCACATTCAGCTTTGTGGAGAGTATGTCTTCTGCTCGAGTGGAACAGATTGATGAACTTTGTCTTCATTTGAAAGTTAATTTTTATTCAGTGACTACTAACAACATCAAGCCATGATGATAAGTACCAAATGTGGATTCCTGGTGTACAGTATATATGCACGGTTACCTTTTAGAAAACTAAGCATTTTTTAATAGTTAAAGTTTAAATAATAATAATAATAATAATAATAATAATAATACGTTTATTTTATATAGCTCCTTTCTCAAACCCAAGGTCGCTTTACATAGTAGGAAGGCAAGGAAACACAATAACAAACAAACAAAACAATACAACAAAGACAAAGGCAGGGAAACACAATAACAAACAAACAAAACAATACAACAAAGACAAGTTATCTGTATGGAGCTATGTGTTGGGTGTGGAGGAGAAGTGATCATTAAACAGAAAGGTCTTGAGATGTGCTTTGAAGAGAGGAAGAGACGAACAGGCACGAAGAGGTTGGGGGAGGGAGTTCCAGAGTTTGGGGGCTAAGGCACTGAAGGACCTGCCACCCAGGGTGGAGAGTTCTTAAAGTATAGTTCTGAAAACTGAGTATTTATTCCAGGATCAGAGTGGGGCACAGGGTTGTATGGTGTTAAGGACAGACAGTGTAGCATCCAAGGTCTGTACCCTGATGCGCCAAGCTCAGCTGTTTTGGTTGAACCCTGCTTATGACCCCCACTGTGATGATATTTGAGGTTCCTTCCTCCGATGGCTCTGACAACTGGCCGCCACCCCCCAAAAAAGATGACCTGCTATTGCATCTGGCCTCCATCAGATAATGAGAAAATGGTCATATATGGCCTGGACTCTGGGAGGACGACCTCCATCTTCACTGGACAGAAAAAGCACAGAAAATATTTCCTTTAGAGAGCAGCTCTGTCAAACTCAATTCTGAACCTGCATGGATTCCAGGATGCAGTGAGATGACGGTATCCACACAGTATATAACAGGATTAACCATTGCTCACTAAATTAGAACATTTTTGGGGCAGAGAGCAAAGTATCTGTAGCAGGTCCTGGCCCACTTCGGATGACTGAACCCAAGGAAGAACCAGAGCAAACTAATAATTTCAAGCTTTAATGGTACAATGGACTAATGTTTTGACGCACACAGCTTCTTCCTTAGAGTCCAACTGTACTGTTTGTGTTTAATTATGTGTACAATTGTGTACAATTATTTGTGTGCTCCGGTCCTTCCCTGGGTTCAGTCATCAAAGAAAACTGCTATTACAGAAAATTAAAATATATATATATATATTGTTATGACATTAGGATATTATAACAAATCAAGTTTAATGGAAAAAAAAAGAGTTTCTTCCAATATGCTTCTGAATACTGAATCACTTCATACTCATACATGGAGAATTACCCACAACAGGCTTATTTCCACTTAACAGCTCTCTTCTCTCCTCACATGACTTCTCTCTTTCTCAGATGTAAGGGGAGCGCTCTCAGCACCTTGTCACGTCTGTGTTCAGACTCACCCATAGGTGTTTATGTCCCACTGCCACTGTCGCACCACTGGGGAGGCTATTTCTGCCACTACAGACTGTCTGTGACCACACGGTGTAATGAGACATGTCCAGAGACACTAGACGAGATGTGTGTGTGTGTGTGTGTGTGTGTGGAAAGTGTGCTCGGCTGGTGATGAAGAGATTGCTTCCTAAAGCCCCATCGGTCTGTATTACTTCAGCAAAGGGCCCCGGCCAAGCAGTGACCCATCAATCCATCTGGCACAGAGCAACAAGGGCCTTCCTGCTGGCAGAGGCTCTTAAAAAATAGTCCCATTTCCCTGCAGCGCTATGAAACACCCGAACGAAGATGCCAATATTAGGGTGGTTCCTCATTGGCCATTCTAACTGCCAAGAGTGATTGAACTTAAACAATTAATGAACAGTTAAAAATGCTGGGCATTGATGCCTTGCCAGCATAGAGTCAGAGGAAATTATAGTGTGTGGAGACAGTTTCCCTTGAGCTTGAGGTGGTCAACTCTCTTGGTATGTTTATATAAAATAATTTTGAGGGGGGTAGAAAATCAGTGTGCAGTCAAATGCTTTGGGCCTGGCATACAGTAAGCTCATCATAGTGTCATCTATCAATTGGATTGCTTTGAAGTTGGCAGCAGTCATGTGGGATGCTTGTGTGCTGCCTGAGATTTTTACATAAAGTGTGATTTATCACAAAGCAGTAATGTCCTCCTATCTGCTGGGGGGGGGGGGGGGGGGGGGCATGGATGTGGGAGAAACACCTGAGGCGTCAAACAGATCTGAGCTGTGAACCTCAGCACAGTTCAAGGTTGAGATGAGGTAAAAGATCACAAGGGGCAGGGAGGAGATAAAATGGACAAACACACACACATGCACACACACACACACACGCACACATTCACACACACACATGCACGCACACACACATATGCATGCATGCAAACACACACACACACATGCACACACACACACACACACACGCACACACAAACACATCCCTCATGCAGACATCGCTGCAGGGCTCCTAGTGAAGTGGGCCTCACTCAAGGGCTAACTGAGAAGAGTGCGGCCAGAGTTAACGACAAAAACAATCTAATGTTATTTGATGAACCACATTTCCTCTCCACTTCGAAAGGTTAGCCTGCCAGGGAAAAAGATGCTTAATTTAGCTCAGGTATATGAGTCTGGCCTTTTCTATTCTGCTCTAGATTGCCTTGGCATATAATTTGAAGGCAGTGGACACTTCAGTTTGTCTTTATGAATAAGGGAAGCAAATACAGCAATACATTAAAATTATGTTGCAGGAGGTTCACGTTTGATTCAGATGACTCATTGATCTAAAATGCCAACCTGTTCTGTCATCATAAGCAGGTCCTAAGTGGCAGCACAAGGCTAACACAAGCAGTCAGGTGTAACGATGACACCAGGGGCGGACTGGGACTAAAAAGAGGCCCTGGACTTTCTTTCAAATAAGCCCACTACCATTTGTGCAAACACACACATTAGCTGTCTATCACAATACAGTCTCACAAGTGAAAGTGTCACATTCAAGTCAGTCAGATTTGACAAAAATGATCAAATAATCGTGCCTTCATTCATATAAGTAGCCTAAACCAACGGGGACATCATATACCATTATGGTAAATGGGGGTCTATCCATAAATGGCCTTGAGTGTCTGTTCATCTTTTTAAGACATTGCACATACTGTACATAGCAACTTGGTCAGGTTGGTGCACAGTACATCTCTTCATTGGTCTTGAGTTGCACATTATTAGTGCTTGAACTGAAAATCAGAAAAACGCAAATTCTGAAAAATAGACCATACATCATGTATGTGCCACAAATAATTTTAAACTTAAAACTTATAAACTTTTTTACATGATTTCAAGCCCATATTTTTTTTTGTCACATTAAGCATCATCTTCTCATGACCAGCTGCCCATTACATGATCACACTGTAAAAAAAAGGTCTCTGTGGGCAGCCCAGGCAGCCCCAAAACAAAAACAAAACCCTGCAAGAAATTTCTCTGGAAATACTGAAGATATGGGTGAGCTACCTCTCTGACGTGTTTTGTTTGATTCTTGGCTGAAATAATTTACAGACGGTCATGGATGGATGGTCGTTCTTTTCCAGAGTGTCCAGATTGCTAGTCCACCCCTGTATGAAACCCAAAATCTGCCCCTCAGTGACCTGCTTATTTAAGAACAGAGTTTTCAGAATTCTGGAGTCCGATAGTCACTTATCTATGCAACACTCTCTTTTATTGGAAACAAATGCATGGGTGAGCTGGAATTGCTTTCATAAGCTATAAACACCCCTCAACTGAGAACTCAAGCAAACTTCATATGTATTATTAATGTAACCACTAAAAAGTTGAGTTGAAAGCATTAGGGTGAATGGTGTTGTGGTGCAGAATAATAACTTCAATAACCCTTCAGGAAACTATATGCAGTGAACAAATGATGTTAGGGAAATGGGCTGCTAGGACAGCTGTTAAATATCTATACTTCTTTGTGTAGAAAAAAATGTAAGCACATATTCTGTAATTGTCACGGTAACTGGGTAAACCTGCTCGAAGAGAACCCAGCACTGAGTTAACGGTTTCTTTCTTTCATTCTTTCTTTCTTTCTTTCTTTCTTTCTTTCTTTCTTTCATGCCACTTCTATGCTCCTGATGGCACCTCTCAAGGCAGTGTTCCCTGGTGCTTGTAACACCATACATCAAATAGCATTGACTATAGCATCCCACTGGCCAGACATGTTCATCTATTTGACTAATGTGTGTTTTCATCATCCCACATCATGCACAATTTATATGCATTTGCTGGCAGGTCAGCAGCGTGCTTATTTCTCAGTGCAACATGAGAAGATGTGCAAGGAGGTGTGTGAATGACAGCAGTGGGTCGATGTGGCAGCGGACCAGCGTTGCACAGCTGCGGAGCTGGATGGGGGAGCTGGAAGCCTCCTTATCTGCCTAGCATCACACAGGGGAGCGGGATTACATGCAGCCATGTGGTTTGGTGCCTGAATGTCAAAGCACAGCATGCTGCTCTGTATGCTGTGGCTGGAAGTGTATTGAAGTGTCTCTTTGCATGTAACTTTTGGAGGAGATGAGCATGTGGTGTATGTTTGTACACCCCCCATCTGCTTTTTACCACATCTGTTATGATGAATATCCTTAATGCTCTAGAGGGGAGAAGATAGCCTATTTTCGTAGCTGTATTAAGCCTGTTGTGTTTCCATCAAAAATGTCTTTAAATAGTTCAGTCTTCTGTCTCTAATTATAATAATAAAATGTTAAACTCATGAGGATTCATAACATCCTTCACTCTACTAACTTTAACAGGATAATAAATTATGAAATACATTAAAGATAAATAAAGTTTCTTTCAAATAATTTACCATTGTTACATTCATTGTGTCTCCTTCAAAATGCATGGAAAATGAACAGTTAAATCATCAGATATCACATTTAATTAAATTAGTTGGGTGTTAAATTTTCCGTCATAATTACACTGGTCATTTCTGACCAAAGACACAAGTGATATTAAGTTGCAAAATTACAGATTTTATTATGTATATTTTATGCAGATTTTCAAAGTGTGTGCTTAATGTATTGTTAGATACATACCGAGATTTAGATTTTCAGTTTGTTGGATAACATTAAAGTCGCTCTAAGCGATGTTACTCAGTTTCTAAGCTAAAACATTTTTTGTCAAATACAGCAAACATCACCTCACCATCCGCTATAGCTGCCTGTGCCCTGAACACTGTAAAAAAAACGTGATCTCTGTGGACAGCCCAGGCTCCTAAAACGGCAACAAAAACAATTTGGTCCAGCCTGGACCATAAAAACATAAGCTAAACACCAGATACGTGTTTAGGAGAGTTTCAATTGCACGGGAGAGAGGGGGAGGGAGTACATCACTTAGAGCACCTTTAATATCTTGTATTACCAAACTGGGATGAATAATCCATGGTAACTCTGATTAGTCAAATATAGCATTAATCTCAAAATGACCACCCCTCTGTGCAGCCTATGTGGCCTGAGCTGACTTGCTCTACTTCTCTCCTCTGGAGTGAGAGTGTGATGGGTGGTCCAGACCCAACTTTGTCACACCATTCCTCTCGCCTAGTCAGAGATTCATTTCAGCCTGTCACGTCGCAAGGTGCTTCTGCATGCAGCGTCAGCTCCCGAGCTGATAACATAATTATTGCCGTTTTCATCGGCAGAGAGAGGACAAGCATATACTGATATGTTAATCAGTCATTCAGTCTAGCTGGCGTTGTGTGGCACTGTGGCAGGTCAGAGGTGCCGGTGGCAGGGGTGCGGTGAGGTAGAGTGCGGATAAACAGAAAATTAATTGGAAATGTGAGAATGGAAGGAGACAGTGAGGTGGTAGAGTGCATATGCACTTGGTGGTGTCATGGGTAGATCATGAATTGATGAACGAAATACCCAGGTGTGTTTAGATGAAATTGCTATATAGTTAGATGAACCTTGAACAAAGGGAGAGAGTAGTGATCCCACCCAGCCTTGAACCTGGGTACTACACATGCAGATTAAGCGCAACACCAAAGAGCCAGGCTTTTTAGTATGGCAATCAGAGCAGAAATAATGGCCTTTGTAAGATAATTGACATATGTAGGCCTGAGTCGCTTCGGATAAAAGCATCTGCTGAATGAATGAATGTAAATGTATGTTAATGTTTCATATGACATTTATGATTCCACTTTCTTAATGCTCAAAATGGCCCTCTGTACTAATAGGGAAGACTGAAAGAGAGCAAGCTGATTAGATAGTTTCTTTGCATCAAATGAATCATAAAATTATTTCCTATTTTGTAATAATTGATTCTATTGAATTATATAATGATAAAAGCCTTAAAATCGCAATATTGTCTTGCAGCAAATGAGTGAGGAAAAGTTGCTGCTGATTTATGCTTCTATGTTCATGCAGTTTTTGCCTAGACTTGCCCATACCCATCCTGTAACTGTCCTTTGCTTGTAATGTTCCGTTACTCTGGAGTGGTACTGACTGGTTAAAATGTAATGTTCTCATGGACATCAAATACAAACCCCCACACAGAGTAAGCAATTAAAATAGTAACACCACAATATTAATATTGATATTGCAATACAATTATACAAATATAAATGATAATCATAATATTATTATAAAATTATAATATTATAATAGTGTTTAACAGAGTAACATCCATTGGTAACCGATTATATTTCAAATGTAACCTCCCCAACCCTGTGCACACTAGCATGACAAATAAAAGATAAAGAGAGACATGTACACATGGACAAATTACAGCTGCTACCCTGCTATACAATGCTTAATAGCATCCTTCACCATGTCAAACAAGTTGAAATTCCAAATACAACTGACTGCTAATTAAAAGCTTAGCATGTTTGCCCCTAAGCGTTAGATGCAATGTACATTATAATAACTCTTGAAAGTGAGCCTGTTCCTGAGATCAAACTTCTAGACAGTATTGATTGAACCATTGTGGCATCATGCTGAGACAAGGCTAACTGCTCCTGCCACTGTTACTGTACGTTGTCACTGCTATTGGCAGTTGTGTCAGCACAGATGCCCATGGCAAAGTCTTGATTGCTACAAGGTCAGTCCAAGCATGCTTAGAGTACACCAGCCACTGTTAAATAGACAGCCCACACTTTTGTGAAAGACATGCATAACTTATGAATTTATTCTGTGGAATATGTGTAGGGTCTATACACCACAATCTGCCATTACTACAGGTAACCATGGAGACATTACTTATAGAATTAGAGGACTCATTATATATTTGGCAAGAAAGGTTGACTGACTTTTGCAAACCAACCCACAACAATCCCCAACGTAAGCAGCAGAGCTCCTACTATCTGTTTACTGCATAATCATGCACATGTAACGGATGCCAGCTAGCTTAGCTTAGCTTGTGGAACGTTGGTAAAACCTCACTCCCCGACGCCTCAAGAGTGCTGCTGGCATGCGAGCCAGTAGCCAGGGCTATTGGCTCAATTGTTAGCGCGCTGGCCTCCCGATCCGAGGTGCTGCTGTTCGCAGATTCGAGTCCTGCGCTGAATCGCGCAGGTTCAACACAACGCAGGTTACACACACAAACAAACGTAAATACCAAAGAACAAAGCCTGATGAAAACATGCGCAAATAAGCAAACAAATCAAACTGAGAAAACAATGCATAATGCATAGTACCGCAGAGTTTGTAAATACAAGTGTACAAGGACGGAAATTTATGGAAGCATACTGTGCATTTGGTCCAGCAGGGGGGAATCGTTTATGTGTTGCGATATTGTGTGTGCAAGTCAGTTTCTACAACGCGTTTGACGTTCTTTTCTCTATTTTTTTTTATTTAGATCCGATCAATTTGTTACCATCAAAGTACAGTGACAAAAGTGACAGTGACAGGAATGCTGTTTTTTCATCTTTCTTCTATAATTAATAAACTGCCACCTGCCATGTCTTCATTTTAGTTTCACTTTATTAGTCTGATCTTTTAATCTCTCCCCCAGCTTACAATCAGAAACAGCTTTCAAAAGGCATAAACATTTGCAGTAGTTTGAATTCAGATATTTGTTATTATATTCAGAATATGTACTGCCTTTGTATTTACTTTAATACAAGCACATTCTATATCTCTTTTGCCATGGCAGACCCACTGCCTGTCCAAACCCCACCTTCTCTCCTTATATATAAAAACAACTAAACATAACTAACATATAGATTGCATTCATCTGGAAACCCCCGAATCACCAGGGCATCTCTGTTATCTGAGAGCAGGGGGTGTGGGTGCACTGCATCCCATCAGAGAATGCATCAAATATCCAAGGTTACAGAAACATTATGCATTAACTTTACTGTTCTACAACTGACAACACGGCATTTCTCGCATGGAGACTTTAAAAATTATATCAAACACAAGCAGATTATAATTTTTCCTTTGACAAATTTAGTTAAAGTTCAGGCATTTTCCTGTGGTCCAGGAGAGACCCAGGCCTGAGTTAGGCCCTCAGCAGGGTGACGAGAACCAAGACCAAATTGCAGCTGAAACCAGACACTTTCTAGTTCACTGTATGTATAAACGGGGCTACTATTGATTGCAACAGCTTTTGTCAACATGATACCTTTCCACTGGTTTAGGTATCAAAATGGCTGGATTTACAAATCCATGTCATAAAGTTTCCAAATACTCATACACGCTATAAAGGAGAGCCCGACCTACAGAGAAACTACAACACGTCTTTTAATCTGGTTGAGAATGAGTTCCCACTATGGAACCTGTTTTTTTTTTTTTTTTTTTAAAAAAGCACGTTTTTGGCACCTAAAACGCTGTAGTCGTGTGGACGAAAGGCCAAAACGATACGAAACGATACGATTTTTTGTTTTCACAAAAAATACCATTTCCGTCGTTTCATTGTTGACAGCACCTAAGGCAGTGCTGTGAGAGGAGGAACCCTGGGCAGGAGAAGAGCAAAGACAACTCAAGGCACCAAGAGAAAGCCTGTAGCTGAGGAGAGCCAGTGGTGGGCCGGGGGGGCCAATCACACACCACCAACTTCAGACACCAAACCTCAAATCAGCCACCAACGGTGACAAATACATTTGTGAGAAATAAAAAAAGCAGGTGGGAAGAATCTTTCAAAGAAAACAAATGACACCCATTGAAAGCAGAAACCCAATAATAAACACACACACGCACAGGACGTGTAATGTCAAGAAAGCTGCATAAACCCAGTACTAAACACACACACACACACACACACACACACACACACACACACACACATAGGATGTGTAATGTCAAGAAAGCTGCATAAACCCAGTACTAAACACACGCACACACACACACACACACACACACACACACATAGGATATGTAATGTCAAGAAAGCCATCTGTTTCACACACTGACACGGTCCAAGCAAGTCTGAGCCAATGCAGTGTAGGCCAAGCAGCCTAATTATGAGATTCCTCTAGGGATCTCTAGGATCTCTAGGGCCACCATGTATGTACTGCTATCGATTGATCTATTGATCTGTTGATCTATTCATTTATCTATCTATTGATTAATTGATCAATCGTTCGATTGATCAACCGTTAGGCTTGACTCAGATAATCACATCCTGGTCTGGTAAAAAAGTATTTTGTGCACACTTCAGTAAGCTTATTTTGCACTCCCTTGACCTTGAAAGGATCAACCTGAAGCGATTTGACAAAATGTAATTACTTTATTGAAAATGAAGGCACTGTTGTATTCTACAGAGATGCCATGTCTAGCATGTGAAAACATCCCAAAATATACACTTTGATTACTTTGGCATATTTTTTCTCTCACTTTTTCTCATACATTTCCTTCCAAAGCAAAAACATAACATTATTGGACTAAATCCAAATGTGGTCCCGCAGCATTTATTTTTGTTTACCGAGTTATGAAGAAGAAGTAGTTTGTCTCATGGACAACATTCAAAAGATGGACAGCAACACAATGATCTGTCACTTGCTCTTACCACTTTCATCTCTGTCATTATAATGGTACAGTATGTGATGGTTCTGAGGGTATGGCAGAGGCAGACAGACAGGGGTGTATCAACACATGCAGTGCTGTGCAAGAGTTAGCTCAAAGTTGCACAGTTCTCACAGATTAAAATGAGCAAATTCACATTCACACTTTTGAACAAGTTCACAGTCTCATTTAAAGTCTTCTTTTATCTGGGCTTATCTTTATGACCGCTGCTAATGCGGTGCAGCACGGTCATGTATATGTTTTGTTGATTTTTCAGCAATTCTCGATTGATGATTCCAGGGCCAGTGGGCCACCAGTACTTGCCCATGCATGCAGTCCTATTAAGCTATCAAGCAGTTCAGGCTGTGCATGTACATGGCCCTCAGGCTCCTTGTATGGCATCAGCACACAACAGCTAAAAATACTTTGAATGGAATGCAAATAAACATTCCATATGAAGTCGTCATGGTGATCAATGTGTTCTTTCAAATCTGTAGCTGCAACAAAATGGTTTTTTGGAGTGACAGCTCTGGGCTGTAGTTCCGTCAATGATTCCTGCCATGCAGGAACACAAGCTCACATGAAACCTGGTGTGCATGTAGCCTGGTAAGAAATAGAAGGTTTTGGTCCCCGAGGGCCACCCCCTTCCAACTCATTTGTGGTGTAGCGCCACGCCACCAAGGTAATGACGTTGACACTGAAATGTGGCACTTTAGTTGATTTAATTTTACATTCTGCATCACTACCACATTCTTAGACGCACGCTAAATGTCATGTCGTTATTTCATTTCATGGGGGCGCTGCAATTGACCATGATATTCACTACCACTGTAAGCTGTTTTCACATGTTTGCCAGCTGTGTGTGGTACTGATGCAGCATGTCAAATTCCATTAACTTTAAACAAGATATTGGCAAAATTAATGAAGGGTATGAAACTTAAGGGTATATGTGAGGAAAAGTGTAAGCATCCCAAATGCCAAAACTAGCTTAAGCAGTTCTTGAGATGTATAATGTGAAAATAGTAGCACCCCTGGACAGAATTTCACGAAACTTAAGTGTGGGTCCATTAAGTTGACGTAGTGAAGCTACATGGCAAATTATCATTTGATTGATTCTCATCACAAGAAATTGGCAACTAAAGCCACGTTTCAGTGTCAACGTCATTAGCTTGGTGGCGCTACACCACAAATGAGTTGTAATGGGTTGGGCTTATCAGTCTCTTATCAATCTAGTGGGGCTACATGCACACCAAGTTTCATGTGTGAAAGCACTCACCTCCAACCGGGTACCAAACCTGCAACCTGACCACAATGCCAAAGAGGCAGGCTCAGATCGCACACTCAACAGACTCAACTGTACTACATGGGGAGATACAAAAGCTGGCTAGCTCCATTGTTAGAACCACTTGCATTGGCCAATGTTGACCAGCTAGCTAGTGTTACAATGTATACAGCATCAAGGTATTCTGAATATGCTCACCTTTACCCTTTACAAAAAAAAGAGCATGTTCACACTCTTTTATCCCATGCATGCACAACGCTGCCTATGTCTTAGCCATGGCATGCAGATCATCTTTCAGCTGTATCATATTCATTACCACAGTAAACTGGTTTCACATGTTTGCCATCTGTGAAAGTCAGAGGTGATGTTGCAGTATGAGAAATCATCTTTGACAAGGTAGTCTACTACCAGCTTAAGGAGTTGCTTTTAATTACAGTAACCATAGTGATTTCTTTCATGACGGAAAATGCAATTAGCTACATACTGACAGACAGTCAATGTTTTCCCACATTGGCTGTACCATCTATTAGAATGGCTAGAAAAAAGGACACTGATAAATAAGATGATTAGTAAATGTAATTGGCTGCTGGATTCATTCTGGAGCCAATTCCAGTTTAGGCTGTTCACACTGTTTAGGCTGTTCACACTGTAGATAAAAAGAATAATATATACTGTAGGCCTACCTTGGCTCATTTAGTAACTTCATCAGTAGTAGAGGTGCCGACAGTGCCAAGGTCGTGGGTTCCATTCTCAATGAACCCGCTAATAACATGCCAAGCTCTTGATGAAGCTGTCTGGCAAATAGATGATAACTGTAAATGAGTCAACGCTGCATAGAAAATCCATCACCCCCTTCTTATTTCGGGCTGCTCCCTGACACGGGAGACCTTAGCACCAAGGTGATTTCTAGCTCTTGCCTCATCTCATCAGCCGAGGCCACAACAATACCAGCCCTGCGGCTCTTCTACAAGTGGCGGTCATCATTAGGACGCACTTCTCGCTGAGCCCTATGTTGGAGGTGTCTGTCAACTGGGACTCAAAGAATGTTTGATGAATAAACATGATGCAGGAAGGAAGTGAAAGGGAGAAAAAGGAGCAAGCAGAATGTATGTTATGGACTCTGCACTGGCATTCCCATGTCAATCAGTGTGAATGTGTGATTGATGGTAAAGCAAGCAATTTGTTAATGCTATTGTAACAAGTTAGAAACTTGGTCTGTTATAGACTTTTGAAAATGGTAGATTTGTTGTAATGGAATTTAGGATATTACAGTCATGATTAACAATTTAGTCATGATTAACATGTTTATGGTGTCTTAAGTATTTCATTGATTCAACAATTACATTTTTTATACCATTGATCTACAATATGCCTTGATCCGAGAGCTAGGCTCAATTGCTTTTGTCCTCGCCCACCTAACTAGGGGAGATCGCTGTAATTTTCCACATTCTATTCTAAATCCTGATATTGAGGAAACCACACCAAAATCACTCTGTGATTATATCTGCTCCTGTTTTAGGAATGTTTATGGTATGGTCATGCCATCCTTTGTTATTTTAAGATCTACAAAACTCGAGTTTTGAATGTAAAAATAGAGAACTTTTGTATGCGTTTTATTGTAGCTAATGTGCGTGAGTGAAGAAACGTTAGGCTCAACCATGCTGCCTGAAGGAGGGTTCATATGGCGTTATTTAGCTGCCATAATTATACGAGCACATGAATAATGAAAACGAGCGCAGATTCAGGAATCGAGAAGGTAAATACAGAAACTGAGGGGTGAAAAAATAATCTTGTGGTGAATAAAACTGTTATCACAACTGTAACAATTATGATTGAGAGCACAGAAACAACATTCACATCGGGCTGCTCACTGGCTCTGTCCTCTGCTCGCTCTCGCTTTGAAACTTTATGCTCTCTGTGTATTTTTTCCAACCAGAAACACGTCATGGATTAAGGCTCCTGTCGGCAAAGATGCAGAGCAAGATATTTCATTAGGGGCCACTTCCGGGAACGCATCACGCATGTGTTGAAAAACACATGACGGCCAAGCGGCACAACTGGCGGCATATTTTGGTAGGCTACATTTTATGTAATTCATTACGCAGTTCACGGCGATTCTTTATAAAGATATTTAAATTACTTATTTAATTAAATTACTACTTTAATTAAAGATATTTAAAGTACTTCCAAAACCGCATATCAACATCTGTGTATTACACCTTGGCGACATTGTTATTTTTGTGACATGTAGTGTGGGGATGTTGTGATGTTTTAAAATGTTGCTTACGCTATGCTAGGATATGCATTACAAGGTGTTTACGTGGTGGACAATCCAAAATAATGAAGGAGTTGAGTTGTTACGTGAACATACACCATTTTGGTTACATGTGGAATGAAGTCTGAGTCTTCCTGCCACCTTCAGTTACTCCACGGTGCAAAGGTGCGCAAGTGTGAAATAGATCGGGCAGTGTCGTAAACATAGACAGTAAAAGAAATCTTCGTAACAAAGGATTATCATCTGTGCATGCGCAAGATGTTCGGTGCATGCGCAAACTGCCGCTTGTACTGTACGTACAATGTGAACCCATAGACAGTAAAAGATATGGACAGTCATCACGTAGACGTCAATCGAGGCGGGTGAAGCAAATTTCAACCGTTTCCTGTTGGTCGACGAGGCTTTCTGCGCAGGCTCAGGGGACGTAAATGTAACGTAGGCACGTAGTCTGACTCGTGTAACTCTTGTGATAGCTGCACCGAGAGATTGGGTATGTAGCCACTTACTTTGTTACCACCATGTCTACATTACTGTTGTAAATGTCCTAGTTGTTCGTAGATAAATGTGATTTCATATAAACAGCACTCGCCACATTCATAGCCTAGGCTACTGTCAATCCATCAAAACGTCGCTGAAATGTTGTGCTCCGATGCTTTCTTACTTATCCAGAGAATATGGTTATTTTGCTCCTGTGCGACGCTTTCACCCGCTCTGGTTGTATGCTTATTACGTCACTTTAGCATTTATTTCGCAAAAAAGTTTATTACCAGAGAATGTCAGCCGGTAAGTCAGTTACGAGGTTATGACGCCAATCACACAATGTTGTATTACTCCGAAAATAGAAAAAGTTCATATAAAGGCTTAAAACACTTCAGCTGTAATGTTATTTGATGTCAAAGTGGCACCAAAATTGAATGGGGTTCAATGGGGATGGCTAGGTGAACTGGTCTACTATTTAGCCTCAGATTCGCCATAGTGTCTACGCTCTCTGAACGTTCGCCTGCCCCCTTGTGTGAACCCCCCTTGACACAGCGTGCCTGCGCCATCTTGACCATTTATTAGACGATGTTCTTGTGTGTCAATATTTTGTATGCATTTCGGCCATAAAACTGGGGCCTGTTGCACAAAAGCAGAATTAAGACATCCGGGATAAGTTACTAAGCTGCGCTCAATGAATCCAAAACAAGAGCGTACAGGCTTAATTGGTTGCACAACGAGCAAGCCAGGATGAGCAGACACGGATTCATCAAGCCAGGTGAAACCTATCCTGGATAAGTGCGCACTCACGGCTCCCTCAAATAGACCCCGCCACCGATCACAGATTCACTGATTCACCATGGCAACTAGAGCGGCTTCATTGCTTCTTCTACGGTGTGAAGTAGGTAGATAGCCTTCTCACAACAGCAACAAACAGCAACACCTCTGTTAAGGAGAATATTGCAACTAGTTCCGCGACCACCACGCGTGAAATGGTTAGGCACTCCCGTGACGTCACATTGTCGCATGACAGGTCGGGAATGGCGAGTATGTAAAAGTTAATTAATGATCACAAACGTTTAAATAATGACAGTGGGTCTAGGTATATGTCATAACAATGTGTAGTGGGCAGTGGAATAACTATTGGTTTCCGTTTATGGTGACTGCTGACTGAGATAAGAGATGAGATTAAATAGATCCTGGAACTTAGCCTGGTCTGGAGCAGGCTAGCTCCACAGAATAAATCGCCATGGTGATTTATACCATAACATATCCTGCTGCCCCCTATCCCGCTTTTGTGCAACTGGATCACGGATAAATTGAGCCAGGATAACCAAGATATCTCGGCTTAATCCCTTATCCTAGTTTTGTGCAATAGGCCCCAGGTCATTTAAGTTAGGTGTTGCTAGCCAGTAAGTTAGACAAAGTTAGAAGCCTGTATGTTATGGTAGCCTAATGTATGCATTTGAGAAAATGAATATTAAATCCTGATATTGAGGAAACCACACCCCTGTTTTAGGGGTATTAGACTTTACTGTAATCCAGTGTCATACATCTTGTGGGACATAAGTTCGGAGGTGTTTCAAGTAGTTGGATTGCGTGTTTGCGTTCCATCACAAAACAAATGAGACAGAGAGGGAAAACAAGTTTGCCCCGGGTGACAAACACAGATGCTCAATTCATCTCCTTATCTGGGCTGAACACCCAGTTCAGGGCCACTTCTACAACAAGCAGTGTGTTTGTCTGTGAGCAGCTTCGACAACACAGACCACTATCCTGAGATCAATCGTTCCACTTATGCTACAATCAGTCCTGTCCTCTAACCCTACTTATCAAGGCTTTTACTTATTGTGGGCTGAATAGTTTTTTGTAATCACATCTAAAACCATTCAACTGACGGGGCCTTTATAAAGTCCCTCTTCTTTCCCCCTCAAGTATGCCACTGCTTTAGGCTGATCAGAAAGATCATTATTGAGATCTTGGTCATTGGTTTTACGCTTCAGCTTTTGAAAACAACCCATCAAGCAGTCCCAGAACGTCCCATAAAAAGAGCCTCTCTCTTTTCTATTCTGACATACATATAGGGGAGATTAGTCTTTCATCAATATTACTTTGCTTTGGAAGGCTCTCAGACAGGGGGCAATATTCTCAAGAGGCCAAAAAGTGCACAGTCACTCCCTCTCCTGCCAACCGTCAGGTAGAATGGAATAAATCAGCCTCAGTGAGAATCCACCTCAGCACCAGCTGCCCCCAGGTGACCTCCCTCACGCCTGCTGCATCCCAATCGCTGGACGACCATTACGTGTCACTCTTCAATCTCCACACATTCTCCAAAAACGAATTATATCTGATATCAGAATCAAGCCAGATGTACGCCCTTTCGCATGGCTTTTTAAGTTCTGTGCATGCATGGGTAATGAAGTAGCAATCTGGACGATTCACCGGACTCAGCGGTCTTAACGAAAAGCCATAGAGTTTAAATTCCTTTAATGCCACAAACTGTGATCTCAGTTTAATCTTTCTCAGACATTTCTTTTTTACTCTAAATTCTTGAGAAATTCTTGTTAAAGTGTCTAGTTTTGAATCGGTCTCCCCCACCTCATTGCAAATTAGCGGTTATTTCACCTCTTTGATGTGTGACACAGAGGTCGTAAACGATGCAACAATGCAGGCAGAAGGCATTGCGCAGAATAAATTGTGTTTCATCTCTGCTGAATGAAAGTAGAAGATAGCGAGCTTTGATCTTTTCCTCCCCACTCAATGCACACTGCGCTCAAAGATTTGGCAGGGGGCAAGACAGTTAGCTAATACGCCAACTGTTTACAAAGCACACTATATAAAGTAATTCCAAAGCTCCTTGTGGAAATTATTCAAATTCATTCAGAAACTGATATAAACAAGAGGCATAAAGCATTTATCCATTCAATCCTTCATTTTGCTCTGAAGAAAAACTACAGGCCATTCTGACTCACAACACATGACTCCATTTTCTTACTGGCTGTAAAATAGGACAGGGCAGCATCTCGGGTCAGCTCCAAGGAAGAGTCATTCGTCTCTGTGACAAGTGCAAAGTGCCAGAGACACATCAGGGGTTCGGGGTGGCACATTTCACCCTCTCCCCTGTGGTCCCCACAGTCAACACTCAAGACATTATATATAACTTAATCCAGATGCCTCCAAAGACCTGGCATGATGGCCAGTGGTCCAGTACGGATGACCACTGTAAAAGACTCGCCCGCATTGGGCCGATGAATAATGGCTTTCTGGACTCTTATCATTGAACCAGCTCTCCAGAACCATGGCATGCCCCCTCGGCTTGGCACCTCCATGAATGATGAGGGTTCTTATCCTCGCAGAGGGTGGATCATCTCCTCTGTAATTCTGTGATGTGGCGAGGCACAAGAGGATCCTGGCTCATGCTTTATGTGAATGAACATGATTCTGTGTTCTTGGTCCCTTGTTAGAAAAGCGTGTCTTCTTCATGATATTCAATTTTTTTTTTAGCTTCTAATGTCTGTAGCAAATATATTCTGCATATTGGTGAAAAATAAAAAAAAACATTGTGTTATGCCTTTCAAATGCATGGAAACACTTCAATCTCTTCAGTAAACCTTTTACTTTTCTGTCTCATAGTAACAGAAAGATGAAAAAGCGCAACACGTGCACGGTTTCGACGTTTGACATTTCAGTCAGTCAGACCTTCAGACTTTCCACCTGCTCCGTGGAGTAAGAAGTGTTGTGCTTTTCTTCCTTATTGCACCTGCAGTATAATCTATCAAGGTGTGCAGACTTGTCTCTACCTACTTTTCTGTTTCATGCCATTGCATTCAGTTCAAACAACATGGCAGACTTCAGAGGCATCAGGTCTCATCTGAACCTAAACCAGTAACATGCTGTTGAATTATGCAGAACTGTTCCTTTGCATGTTTAAGTAGCTGCTGTGGCGGAAGAATCTTCTCAGGAATGTGTCTTGCCCCATAACATGCTTTCTGCTACTACTACATGTGGTCCAGCTGTGGAACCAGCTTACATCAAATCTGCCCTAACTGTTGGCTTCTCCCCAATTTGAGTAACTGCATTTAACATTCATTCTTTTTATTGTTTCTTAGTTTACTTTAACTTATTTGCAATTATGTTTTATTACTACTTTTAATTCTATAAGTTATGTTGCTGCAATACAACAATCTGATACCCATTTAAAAAATAAAAAACCTGATAGTGGCCATGAGAGCAATTATGACAATGACTGCCCATGAGGCCTCATTCTAACATATCCAGCCCACTGCCTAATATGAGTCTGGCATCCCTGCTTGACCCCCTGGTTGCCACAGCATCAAAGCCTGTTTGTGGTGCACGTTGTGGTTTCTTTTTGTGGGAACCCAATACATTTTAATTGCATTGTTTTGTGATCCATTTGAATGTGTAAAGGCCTATTACTATTTGTAGAGAATGTACTTTGATGTAATGTATTACAGGGAGGCTACACGGGGCACGTAACTGAGGCATTCCATTCTCATCGCGTCTGCTGCAACAATTAGCTTCTTCTATAATCGTACAAGGTTTTGTTTCCTGTACTTTAAGCAATGGAACTGGAGCGTAAGTTCGAGAAAAATCTTCTAAAACTATTTTACGCTCTGCAAACGGAGCGCTTCAGTTGCAGCCCGGGTGTTACAGTGCAGACTTGAGTTGAAGTCAAAGGGATTCTGTCAGCTGATACATGCACAGGTCTTGTATCAATGACTGGCTTGACTGGAGCTCTCAGACAGTTGAATGCCAGGGCTGTCATGGTCCAGTGCACACACAGAGATGTCTCTTTAATCTCGGACACGCACACACACACAGACACAAACAAACAAACAAACACACACATACACACACAAACACACGCATGCACACACGCATGCACACACGCACGCGCACACACACACACACACACACAGCATAGATGCACTATACTCCCCAAAAGGGACTGAGGGGCCGTTTATACGAGAACGATTGCGAAGGAAGACGACAACATATTTTATCATAAGTGCCTTCCTTTCGTTTACACGGCGACCCAGCCATCGGGGCTTGAAGACGCAAAAATCTGAAGACTCCTTCCAGAGTGTAGAGTTTTGAAGACGACCCGGGTTGCGTCTCCGTCTAAACGGCTAAACCAAAGATCCTTGATTACCTCTCTGGCTAAACTGTCAAATTAGAATGTCTGCGCGTGACGTACCGGGGTTCTATCACACCACCACCCAGCGGTCTGGAATGCATATCCAATCGAATATCACATACTCTTGCGTCTTCATATAAACAAAGATTTCCCCCTGAGAATGCTCGTCTAAACGCGAATAAAAAAATGAAGACGAGACGCCACTTCTGCGTCTTCTCTTTTCATCGTCATCGTATAAACGTAGCCTGAATGTACAGTGATAGTCACAACTGCTGCTCAAGCTTTAGCAATGGGGCCCCTCAGAACCACCCAGAATAGAGAGCGCATCAAAGCTTCATGGATAGCTCACCTCAAATCCACAATCACACTTCCAAACCACAGATTATTTTATCAACAGCAGTTGACTGCTAATGCAGTGTCACATATAGGCTATGGCATATCAAAAATGGATAAAAAAACCCCAAACAAACAAGATATCAGTACCAGGTTAAACCACAGAGATAACATTCATAGTACATACTGCAAAGGTTGCATATTTTATTATTATACTTTTAAAATTACTTTTAATTTGATATACATTGTAAGCTTGAAGAGTCATATTGGTACTTGTATTGAGGTAAAGTTGTACATGTACTATGTCAGCATAATGGTGTAATGTTGTAGCCACTCAATATAGACCCTTTCATCTGTTCCTATGTTTCCGGTTGAAACATTCAAAACCCTACTTTGAAATGAATATGAATCAGATTTACTTTAGCAGCGTAATGGATTCTGTGCAGGACTCCATTTTGGAATTCCTTACTACATGGGCAATCAACTTCTGTTTACACTGTACACTGTAGGCTATGACATAAAATGACAGATTACTAGCCTGTCAGTTTTAATATGGTAGGCTATTTCTTATATTGAACAACATAGCTAAAGTTACCTAACCAGTTAATATCAGTTGCTTGATTAATGTTAAGAACATTTTAAACCCTTTTCCTGTTTGCTGGAGGGAGTGGCACACAACATTTTCACAAAGTTGGTCTACATTACCATGAGACGAGGTCCTGAGGACAATAAGAATAGAAAATAGACATATTTGCCAATGGTTTAACATACTGTAAACAGTAAGTTGATAGCCCAGTAGAAGTGAATCCAAAATGCTCAATGTTGTTTTCTGTGCCACTTACGAGCGTGTTTGTTTATGCAGTTGAAAGGTTCTATACTTTTTGCAGCACATCCTCTTAAACAGCATCATTCGGAATCATTAACCCATTTATACATCCCCTTAGATGAGGTGTTATTTCAGGCCATTAAATGTTTCATAAAATAGACACTGGAGTCAATTCCCTCATTAGTTTTCCAATTAGAGTATGCTCTCCTCTGATTGGATATTGCTGCTGTGCATCTCATCAACCTATTTGCCTTGATTCATATTTACTAGGACCTGGTTTTTCTGCCAAAATAATCTCATTATAAATTCTGGGGCTAATGTCGGAATTTGCATGTCAAATGAAGGTATAGTTTTCTCTCCCTCTATCTCATATTTTCTATCCTACAATACTGGGTGGCATTGCTGACCTATTTTTACATTCCATACCAGCACTGATTTGGAATAACCTGGTTTTCTCTTGTGGTGTCACTGGACACTATATATGAGAGAGAGAGAGAGAGGGAGAGAGAGAGAGAGAGAGAGAGAGAGAGAGAGAGAGAGAGAGAGGGAGAGAGAGCATAGACTAATCATGAAAACAGGTTTGGTTAAATGCTTTCCCCTTGGGTTTTTTTTTTTTATGAAAGGGACCCTTTCTCTGTCCTAGAGCCAAAGCAAAGTTTTAGTGCTGCAAAAACTTAACCCTTCAAACGGAGCTGCAATTATTGGAGCAGAAAGAAATATCCCAGAACCTCAACCGTGGATAAACACCAGATTTTAGGTTAAAAAAACAAACAGACAAACAAAAAAACAGACAAACAATCATTACCTCTTACTGACTGTATCTGAGATTCTTGAACTTTGCTCTTACCCTAATGGAAGGGGTAGAACCTTTGCTTGGCCCTTCTCCCCCTTTCCTCCCAACTCAGGAGCTCATTTATAATTAGTGCAGCAAAAGTCAATAAAAAAGTGTTTGACACAGCATGACAATGCATAGTTTAATAAGTGACCATAACATAGGAGAGCACAATCAATATGATTATGTAGCAATTACTCTGCAGTGGCTTTGTTCATAATTACACCCCGACATTTCTGATGGGACTGATTTAGAAGGATTTGATACAGACTGTCATGGAGACTGCTTCAGGCTTTTATTTTGTCTGTGAATAGCATCTCTGTGTTATTATTCTTGTTATGGACAAAAGCTAATTTATGAAATATCACAACCATATGCATCTTCCCTGTATTGCATTCCACCATAACGTTACACTCTTAAAACTAATGTGTTGTCCCTATCTGGACACAGAGATGTGTTAAAAACAATGCAAGTTGTGTTGTTTTCAACGCAAGCTGTGTTATTTTCAACACATATTGTGTAACAAATAAAAAAAGGAAAAAACACAAACTGTGTTGTCCCTATCTGGACATAGAGATGTGTTGAAAACAACACAAGTTCTGTTGTTTTCAACTCATTCGTTTTTAGGGTGTTCCAACGATGCAAACATCTGGTGCAGCTTCTGATTCCAGCTCCCCATGCTCTCTGCTGCTGTAGGACCCTCCAGCTCTCCAGAAAAGGTTGTACTGGCTGACTCTGTCCTTTCTGACATGACCTCCTCCTCTGGCTTACTGGTCTGCTTGCTGGAGGACTCCGCTGGTGTGGCAACTGACAATCCTTGGACCCACAGACGGTAGATATGTCCATGCTTGGACCCCTCTGCCTCCCAGACCTGAGCGCTGGCAGCCTCTGTAACACCACCGGCCAGTGCCGATGATGCTTAGGGCCACGATGGCTGTAGATAAAACCCAGCATGCAGGAGTAGCCAAGGCAACACAACAAGTACTCTTTTTTGGTCTGAAGTTATTGCTGACTTCCGGCATTCCGGTGTTTGTATTGGCTGTCTGCAAGCACTACTTTTGATGCACGAATCCTTGATGTCCTATTGAATATTTCCAGCAGTGCAGTGTCAACATTAAAGAAGTAAGTTCCCTAATGTATAGCACTTGTTTGAAAAAGTTAGGGAAGCCTCTATCAAATGTCTGAACCTCTCATCTCCTCAAGCAAATTTTCTGAAGAGAACACTCGCTGAAAGTTTGTACACCTTATGTTCACATTGGCCTCACACATTTACAGTTTTTATGTTGTTAAATTGTCAAAAGAAACCTGAAACCAAACTAAACTAATTGCAGAATAAGTTACACAGCTTAATATTAGACTTAAACGGTACATAATGTTGGGGAAGAGACTAACCTATTATGGCAAACATGAAAATAAAGATGAAAACAAAGATAAAACGGTGACTTAGAGCTGATATCCTGCTTGGCTGCAGTGACCAGATGAGGGTTCATCTGCCCTATAGAGAACATCACTGGGGATATTCTAAACCTTGTTGACGTATACTAAACTAGTAGAATTTAGGACACCAAATTAAGTACTGGTAATACAATACAATCTAGATCTTAGGAGGTCTACACTGACCATACAGATACTATAACTCTGTTTGTCATCACACCATCACTTCTTTATGTGCAACTAAAGATCAGGTCTCATAGATACTGAAAATCAACAGAAGCGTGAGTAAATAAAGAGGGTGTTACAGAAACATTATTTGAAGAAATTATGAGGAATTTAGAAAGTCCAAAAGTATAGAGGTGTACGCACATCTATACCGGTTCTACAGGTGCTGGATACTAGAAATACAGAGTACAACAAAAGAAAAGATATCTGCACACTGTCTCTAAAGCTCCCAGTGTAATGGTGGGTTATAGACAACGTTTCGACCACTCAGGTCTTCGTCAGGTGACAGTGTGCGGATATCTTTTCTTTTGTTCTACTCGGAACTTAGGCAGTCCAGCCATACTCACTGACTTCCCTTTCAGGACTGGGGAAATTAAATTTGGGGACACGACACGCCATCAGACCTCTTCATGGCCTAGTCGGTTAAGATGTACTAAGGCTGCAGGGACTTGTCACCGTAATCTTCCCTGGTCGATTCATTTCCATTAACGAGGTCGTCTGAGAGCGAGCCTTTATTAGGTCCACTTCACTCAGACACACTGAGTCCTCCCACTCTCTCCTCCGCACGGTTCTGCTGTGACAGATTTTCCCACTCTTCCTCAACATGATGAGCAAAGTTACAGAAAATCAGCGAGAGGGAGTTCGGGCGTGACACTATTCAAATCCAGAGGCCTCAGTACCCGGACACGACACCTGATCTTTTGCATGCATAAAACCCTGTTAAGCCATGTAACACCTCACATTATTCCATTAATCAACCAGCTCATCTACATTTCACAGGGGTCTCTATTTTTTGGGGTTTTCAATTATTTCGCGAGCTCCCTTCGATGAAGTGATTGTTTTATGGAAAGGGGAGGATAGAATTGCTTTAATGAGCTTTTCTGAGTCATTTGGCACGACATCACAGCACAGGCTGTCTATATTTGCCTTTGCATTCGCATCCCCTGTTAATGTCTTCATATATTTTATAGAGGATAATATTAAATTGTATAGCTATTTAAAGTCCTCTTGTTATTGTATGCTTTACACTTTGTTTTTATTTGCATAATTATAAGATAATGGAACCCCCTACTACGCTACTTTTACAACATATGCTACATAAATATTATAGATTTTCATATGATATGACAAGCCAGCTTGATTTAAAATGTATTCAGAAGGTGCATCACTTCCTAGCAGATGGCCTGCATTAATGAAGAATCTTTTTTTGGCATGCAGGCACTTTCATTTACCTCTCTTTACAGAAACATCATTGATATTCTGTCATTATCTGCATACAAAGCATCCTTGACAGGGCAATTTCCCCCAATGCACATTAGGGTCATTTAGCCTCACACTGGCATATCATACTCAGGGTTTACTGTGATAACAACCCACTGAGCCTCATCTTGTGATCAGAATTTTTCAGAGAGAGTCTGTCAGAAAGGCTTTCATCCATTAAGGACCATGGAATAATTTTGCAAAAGAAAAGCTTTAGTGCTATTATTAAACTGATGGAGGTTAGACTGAAACCTTTTGGACATGCCAGAGCTCATTTACAGGAGGTGGGCCAAGAGAACACAACATAAAATCCTGTGCTCATTATGCTTTGCTGTTTTCCACACACTGTGCCAGTGATCTCTACTCAATAAACAGCAGCTTGACTAAATCTATTGTTTCAGTCTCTTTGATACCGTGTAATTTATTCTTCAACATGATAAAACATTGCTGTCTAACCCCTAACAGGGCTTCAGCACTGCTCCTTTGTAATTGCTATTCATAATAATATAATAGATAGTGTTGTAGGTTATGAATATCCCTGCTGATTCTAAGATTCATCATGTTGTTGATGAAAACCAACAGCCACCTTCAGCTTCATGAGTTTTAGGATGGCCAGTGCACTTATTCAATGTGAAAAATGGCCCAGTTTTGGTGGAAACTTTGCCAACAGAGAACACTTTTAATCTCACGAGGAGGACATGGCCTTGGTCAGAGCAGAGTTGTTACCGTCCTGGATCAGTGCATCACAGAGTTGGTTTGACTGTGGTGGCTGAGTTTGTCAGAGTTTATAAAGCAGTAGGATAAAGAGGGTGAATAAATTAATGCTGTGGATTGTATTATTTATTGTGGAAATGGTGGAGTTTCACCAATCGTGAATGGCAGCTCTTTCAGTCAAAACTCCTTGCATAAATGATCTCGGATTCACTAAAAAAGAAGACTACACTCAATGAACTTCAGAGAATAAATAAAGGTTGAATGAATGAATGAATGAATGAATGAAATTGTTCAGTACTAGAACTGCTAAAGAAAACCATACTAAGGAGACTAGTAATAGCACCTGTTGGTCCTATAGCCTTGATAGTGCCTCTTCATTTGAGCAGGTAATGGAACAAGACAATCCCATGGAGTGGGAAAAAAAAAAAAAGAAAACCCAGCCACCCCCACAACATTAGAGAGTAAAGTGACTAACACAACAGAGCAAGAAGAGAAGTTGCCAAAAGAGGGCACTTGCAAGTATTTTACTGCAACATAAAACAATAACAACTACACCTTGCTACAAATCATCAAACTGTTAAATCTACTTTTGTCTGCGTCCCCCCCCCCACAGTCTTGCCTACAAGTTCAACTTCTCCTCTGGAGAGAAATGACATCTGAGCAGCCTGCAGCTGTCTGGCCGAGGCAGTGGCTAATGCGGTGCCAAAGGACCCAGTAAATCAGAGACCACAGCAGGACAAACGGCCCTTGCGTGTCCTCCAAAACACACGTTGTAAGTCATATTCTATCACAGGCCTCTCACAAATCTCCACACTTCTAGCCCACTCCTTCGGACTGTTATACTAATAATGTAAGATT
Organism: Alosa sapidissima; assembly: GCF_018492685.1. Taxonomy (NCBI): domain Eukaryota; kingdom Metazoa; phylum Chordata; class Actinopteri; order Clupeiformes; family Clupeidae; genus Alosa; species Alosa sapidissima. The sequence goes on along the minus strand of NC_055962.1, from coordinate 35,117,123 downwards.
GAAAGAGCACAACCAAACCACCAAGTAATATGTGAATGTCTCTCGATTATCTGCTATCTGTTTTCTGCTGTCCAACTCCCATAAACCTGCTTTAATCGAGTGTTAGCATACGCGACAGTAATATCAGTTGTAGGAAGTATAGCATACATTTGCATACATTTGCTGAATTATACATAATGGTGCTATGTATTCCAAATACAGTTGTACTTGCTTGTAGCTGCACTACTTTCGGTATTGTATGTTTTCCAAGGTATGAGGAATGACAGCTGTAGGAACATTGATAGCCCTCGAGTCAATTACCCTTTTTAAAGTTTGATCGTTTTTGCAGCATGGAATCTATTCCATTTTCTAGCATGATTATATACAATGTGGTCTTCCATTGTTGTACATGTAGCCTACATATAAAACACAGGATTATCACCAAATTCCTAAGGTGACCTAAGCTGAGAGGGAAAGCCATCTTTTGCATTCCAAAACATTAGAGAACCATGAAATGTGGAAATGTCAGCGGGTCAAGAGGTGTCCAGCTGTATGCATCCTCAGAATGTGCTCATTACTCCAAAGGCCTTTATTTATCCAAACTGACATTTCAAGAAATGTAACCTAATTAGTAAATACAATGGAGTGCAAAAGTAAACAAGCCTACAGTCCTTGTGCATGGTCAGGAAAATGCAGTCTCAAGCCCTCGAGGCGCAGATCACATATTTGTTTCAGAAATGTGTTGAAAAGGCCACAATCAAATTTGAACATGATCACTGGATGACAGGGTTATATACCAATAAATCATCTGGCCTTGGATGCAAAAGCATCCAAACATAGCTTGGAAAATGGTGAAATCTCCTTTGGGATCAGACAAAAATAATTGTAACCTGACACTTGGAGTAATGCTTGAGCAAGCAGATTATATATTTGGCTTTTGTCAAGGGAGAGAGTTTCAGTTTTGATTGTGGAGTCGAAAAAATTAATGACAGAATGCATGAAAACAATTACAGCGGCAATGCAGTGTGGTAACTGACATCGGGCTTTTTGAATTCATGTATAATGCACAAGGATATTAACTGGGGCTGCTATTTAACAAAACAAAAGGCATATTTTGTTAATGAATATTCTTGTAAAATAAGAATCATTATAGTTGTTGTGATAGGCTTTGTGCCTTAAAAATCCATTTTACCCAGCAAATGATGTGATTCCCCTTTATGTCTGTTTCATTACGATCGATCATTTGCTATCATCTCTTACCTGAAAGACGTGAGGTGTATGCTAAATTTGAGGGCCATAAAAGGGTGTGTATTTTTTTGTTGTTCTTTGTGGTTTAGATTCTTTGCAGTTTTGTTACTTTCCTCATAAATAGCATGAATCATTAGTCTCCATCAAAAGAAAATGTATGTTTTTCTATGGCTGTTTTTAAAATGGGGACTTGTAGCTAATTTTGATGCACCCCTGTGTTTCAACAAAAGCTATAAAACTTTGAACTATCCATTAAAAGTCCATCAAACGTACTTCACTTTTATCATGACCACTACAGCACCACTGCACCCCCCACCCCTTTTGTTTATTCAGCAATCTTCAGTCAACGATTCCTGGAACACTGGAACACATGAAGCCACTGGGCTGATAATGATTAGAAGCTTTTGGTCCCTGTGTCCACCCCCACACACACGTCACAGAGAGAGAGCTAGGGAGAGAGAGCGAGAGAGAGAGAGAGAGAGGCACACTGGCAATGCACTCAGGCGTGTACAAACACACATACACTCACGCACACATACGGCCTATATAGTAAGCTGACATTGTCATACTTAATTCTAGTCAGAATTTGAGTCTGATACTGCTCCATTTGGACGTGAATAACAATACAGGGGGGGGATGCCTCTGCACTCAATTGGATAGACCCAGAGTAACCTATCAGGGGTGCATTTCTAGAAAGCGTAGTTGGCTAACCTCCATCGCAACCTTCGTAGTTCACTCTGTCGTTGTTGGATTTGGTGTTTCTAGAAAGGGTAGAAAGGTTTGAACTCTCAATCGCAAAAGTTTGGTGGTTTGAACTACTCCCCCTGGGCAGTCGCATTTGTGTCATTCCTTGGTATATATAGTAGTTCCAGTTGGTCTGGAGTGCCTAACCAAAAATCACAACCACCTAACCAAAAATTACGAGGTGGTTGTTTATCTTCTGACTCTGTAGCTTACTGTAGTTTAATTTTCATTAAGAGACTGACTCCCCGACTATCTTGCTATTGTAACGGAGGCAAACTGAGCTAGTGTGCTAGTTGCTCCCGTAAATCCTCACACCCCTAACCTTAAAGTGTAAGTTCAGTGTAAATTGACCCATAGCCCTGTTGTATAAGCTCACCACATGCAGCTAATCGGAAAAAGAATGAGACAATTTGGGACAATATAGGCCAAGTTATGGACAGGCAGCTTAAATCAGACCCATGGGCCAAGTTATGGACAGGCAGCTTAAAGCAGACCCATGGGCCAAGTTATGGACAGGCAGCTTAAAGCAGACCCATGGGCCAAGTTATGGACAGGCAGCTTAAAGCAGACCCATGGGGGCAGTGGGGAGTTACTTTCAGTTTCAGTTTTGATGCCCCCATGGGTTAGTTTGTAATGCCATTATGGCCGTTGTCTACACATATCCCAACCCTTCCTCGTCAAAACGTAGACATGTGAATACATTGAGCCAATCATGTGGTGTGTTGTGAAGACATCTTGCCAATCATGTGTTGTGAACTCGCCGCTGGAGCAAGATTGGTGTCGTGAAGCCTTGCGCACGCGCATTTCTGCTGAATAGGATGCCCAATGAGTGCCCAAAAAGCGTTGCTATATGGCCGCCGATTGGAGGGACTTGCCTAAAAGGACTTTGGTAAAGGCAGATGAAGAAAGGCATGCATTTACTTACAAACCGCCACTAGAGGCGCTGCTCTCCTCTGCTCAGTCTTACCCTGGTCCAGTCTTACAGTAGTAGAGCACGTCATGTCTTTTCAGCTGAGAAAAGGTCTAGGTGGTCTTTTTCTTTGAGATAAGTCCATTCATACATACACACATAGGCCTACCACACAGACACAATGGATTGTATTCCCAATATGATATGTTCTAGTGCATATTATATCTCTATTTCAAAGTTTATGGAGTTTGTACAAAGTTATATATTTATATATACTGTAATAAATGAAATGCAATATCCAATATCTTAGTAGTATATCTTCATAGTATATCTTCTGTATTTATTTTCTGTAGGTATCTTCTGTATTTCATATTATTTATAACACAGCTAGGCAGAATAAGGATCAATACAGACTCAAAGCCTCCAGTTGCATGAAGGATCAAAAGGGCAGCTTAATTACCCACCCAGTCCAAGTTTTTCATGCTCTAAAGCTTGAAAGTATAAGCAGAGCCCGTCCAGGCAACCTTCTCATCTGTCTTGGGGGTCAGAGGGCAACCTTCTCATCTGTCTTGGGGGTCAGAGGGCAACCTTCTCATCTCTCTTGGGGTCACTCAATGTGTTAATCGTGATACCAAACAACATAATGGCCAGTATGTTCCACATCGTGTTCTCATAACCATCTCTGCCTTGTTGGGTCCTGCTGGACATGGCTGATTTCTAGCCACCCCAGTGTGGAGCGTAGCTTGACTGGTGTTTGTGGGGAGTGGGGATCTCTAGTCTCTTGGTTAAGCCACAGTGTTTGTGGGGAGTGGGGATCTCTAGTCTCTTGGTTAAGCCACAGTGTTTGTGGGGAGTGGGGATCTCTAGTTTCTTGGTTAAGCCACAGCGTTCTGATCTGATCTGAGGGCTGCATTCATGCTCGTCGGCCAGAAGGGGCCTGGCGTGTGGTCACCCCCGGCACTCTCGACGGACAGACTCCCGCTGCTCCCTGATCCTGGTCACATGCGGCGCGGCACTTTTCTGTCACAGCGGGTGCACTACTCGCTCTCACACACGTGCCTAGCATGGACACAGAAACATACACACACACACTCTCTCTCTCTCTCTCTCTCACACATACCTACACACTCTCTCTCTCTCTGTCTGTCTGTCTGTCTCTCTCTCTCTCACACACACACACACTCTCTCTCTCTGTCTGTCTTTCTCTCTCTCACACACACACACACACATAGACACACATAGACACACACAAACAAACACACACAATCTCAAGCATTGACACACATAGTATATAAGCAATATCCCAGTGATCCCGTGATCGGATTTTATTTGAAATTGAGACCACACTTGACCTTGTCCTTAGCACTAGTTTACATTCATGGTACAGAAAAACTGGAAAGCAAGTATCAGAGGATTATTTCAGAACACCCTGTCTTATATTGGCAGTCAGCAGGCCTAAATTAAGCTGGGTGGATTAATCTTATTAATTCTTAAAGCCTAAACTGTTATAGTTTTAATTGGTATAAAATAAGTCGAAGATTTTACCTACCGGCAGCACATCAAAAAAGTCTCTGGTGGCACAGTTTGGGCAGAGGATAATTTCTAGGTCACAAGTTTAAATGAGGCAAGCTGTTGCAGTCTGCAGGACAGAGCTGCACATGAGACAAACACATCCATCAGGACAGAATTGCCAGAGGCGTCATTCTGACTGATCAAAAATCTCCTCAACTATGCTGGGTATAGTAGTAACAACATAAACAGAAATATCTGAATTTGCCATGCCAGCATGATGTCACTGCAGAAGTCAGGCTACATACTGTGCCAGCCTGGCTATTCCTCAGCCCTCTGATCATACCACATGGTACTCAATAGCAATGTCAAGCGCCGATCTGCATGAGCTAGAATTCTGTGCTGTTTTGTGCCCCAGATGTGCGCTCAGTATGACGACCTCATGTTACTAGATAGATCACCAGAAAGTGAAGAATCACTTGACTCCATGTAAAAATTGAGAGAGAGAGAGAGAGAGAGAAAGAGAGAGAGAGAGAGAGAAAGAGGGAGGGGGTTAGAGATGCCGCCCATACTGCTGAGGGACAGAAAAATTCCCACAGTCTTTTAGCTGATCTGGTTAAGGACGTCTCTCGTGAGAAACACAGGTGTCCATCTAAGCATCAACTACACAGAGGGAAAGCCACTGCACTCGTCATCTTATACCTAAGGCATTATTTGTCTCACTTAAGCAGGCCCATCTTTATGAGAAAAAAGTGTCAGCTCCCTTTGACAGGATCTTTGTTTTGACCTTTGACCTTGGCTGTCTGTGGTCGTGCTCACGCCACTGCTCAGTTGCCCTGTCGTTTCTGCTTCTGTGGGTTACAGGGAATATGTAACAGGAGGTGTCAGTAAGCTGTTGTCTGTCCTGGGAGTGCTTTCAACTTTCCCCCACTCATCCTGATCGGAGGGGTCACCAGCCAGCGCCTGAAGAGGCTTACTGCCTCCAAAACTCTAAGGAGGAGTAGGTGCCAGGAGCAGGGGCCAACCAACTGACCGGCACACATCCACACTAAACCTCACTAGAGACACAACATGTGGGCAGACAGACAATCAGCTGATACGCTACATTATCCACAGGGAGGGAGGGGGGGGGGGGGGGGGGGGGACAATGAACCAGGCTCTGGGCCATCGTGGCAAACGCCCAGAAGGTGTTTTGGTTGGTGGCTGAGTGGCTGTTTTTGGAGAGTTCTTAGAAGGCCATGAGGCCAAGAGGAGACAATTGCGGGACAACTGTGGACATAAATGCTGTAGGCTACACAGCTTGCTGAAACTTCGTCAAAGCCAGATAATGCTGTGAAGGTCAAAGTGAGAGACAGAGAAAGGAAGAGAGAGAGAGAGAGAATAATGGCTAACACAAAGGATGGAAAGGAAGAGAGAGAGAGAGAGAGAATAATGGCTAACACAAAGGATGGAAAGGAAGAGAGAGAGAGAGAGAGAGAGAATAATGGCTAACACAAAGGATGGTAAGGAAGGAAAAAGACATGGTGGACAGTAGTACTTGACTGTGGCGAGTGACAGATGCTCCTCTGGCGAAAGCCACTAACAGGATGACACTAGACCAACCCATGGGGTAAAGCGGGATTATGTCTGAGCAGAAGATAAACAGATTATTCCCGAAACAGAGCGGGCTTTTTTAGCTTCTTCACTCCTGCGCTCGGGTTGTTCGGTCCCTGCGCGTCCATCCTCGACACGTCCGATCCCCTCCCCAACCCCACCCCCTCCGATTCCAGCCAGCAACCCACTCAATCTCCCATACACAAACACCGCACCTCCCACACACACACACACAGGTGGGCTCGTTGTGCCAACACACACAGCTAAAAAACACAAACACACACAGACTGACAGACAGACACAGAAGTCGAGACACAGATGCATGCTAGCTAGTGCTGGAAGCTGAGGTGTCCACCTTCTGAGAAAGTGACCTGCGGTGTCAGAGCTTCAGCAGTAGTCTTTGAATCTCCTATAGGCACTAATGACTCCCACTGAGCACAGACCGTTCACCTGAGATAGAAGGGTTGACCTCTTTGCCTGAACGTCGGCTACTTTGGATTTTACGACTATTTCCGTGCGCATGTGTGTGCGTATGTCTATGTGTGTGTGAGCATGTGTGTGTCTGTGCTCTTGTGTGTGTGATTTTTCCTTTTACATTAATCTGGGGAAAGAATACAAACCTTCTTCACCATGCCTTTGAAGTGCGAGCTTTTCATCACCCTGCTCCTCTTTGTCATCCTCGGAGTTGCAGGTAAATCATCATCTTGTTCAATCTTTTTCTGTACATTGAAAGATCAAAGATGACCTCTGAATTCAGTTACATTAGCCTACTATTTAATTAATTTGAAATAGTAGGCTAAAAATTGGTAGCCTATCAAAAGTAGCCTACAAATCAATCAAAACTAAACATTCAGATCAGTTCTGTTTTTGGATAAGTAGCCTACTTTACGCAGAACCTGAATTATGTATAAAACAAATTGTACAATTTAGTCCAATTTAGTAATCTAGCTGTGATAATAGTTAGCACCTGCTTGAGCTACAGTGACTTAAAATAACCACTACCATTCATGCAACGGACTCATTCATCAAGTAGAATGCATTTCTATACTACAGTTTTTCTCGATCGTTTTGATACCCGTGTCAACTCTGAAATCACACTCTCAAAACAGTTAACACCCGTGTCTGAACAAAAGCACTCTGGACAAAATTACACATTTTGCTTGCAAAAGGCTGTTACTCTCTCAAAACACTTAAAACATGCAGCAAAAGCAAATCTTGCCTTCAAACACTACAACTTGTTGCCAATTAAAAAACACTCTTTAATCAATCATTACACACTGGACAACAAAATGCAAAATCTAGTTCTCAAAATGAGCATTTTTGCTATGTCTGTTCCATTACTTTCTCATTTTTCTGGTAGGCCTATCAGAAAAAAAATGTGAAAAGACAAAATGTACTGAATAAAAAAATAATTTATTCATTCCTCCCAAGATGTAACTGCCATTGACATGTAAGACATACAGTAAATACCTAGCAAGATACAGTACATTTCAATGAACTACAACTTAGTTACTAGACCTACAGTAAACACCTTTTGTACTGTTTTCTCCACCAAATAGGCAATACAGTACTTTGTCTAAATGTGCATTAGATTTATACTTGCAAATAGCAACACAGAACAGACATCTCTTATGTATAATGAATGATTGCTGATTGAAGAATTGTGCAAAGGAGTTTCAGACAGGTGTATCAGAGATTCAGACTTATGCAAGGAATCTATACCACCTGTGAAAAGATGTTTTCCTTTTGTTTAGCATGGGAAAACCAATAGAGTTTCGGGCTTTTGAATGACACCTATGTTAACTGTTTTGCAAAAGGGTGTGAGAAATGTGTGAACCCAATGAAAATGTGTGAACACATTCGCAAGAGATGACTTCTGCTGTGCAAAGAAAGTAGTCATGAAGACCAAGTGGGTTCTAGTTTACTTAAGCAGGTAAAAGCAATCGAGAAAAACTGTAATACTTTGAAATGAAAATATTGAAAAGGCCCCCAAAAGGTGTGGGGGGATGAGAGTTTTAGATTCCTAAAGGAAGCCAGAGTCTGGTTAAGAATATAAGAGTGGCATGGCAACAACATACAGAGTAGACTCCCATGTATGTAAAGTCCAATGTAAGGATATAAAGGTTTTCAGTGGTTCCTGAGTAATAATAGATATGATGACCAATGCAGTGCTAAACATTGTAAGGAGTTCTGTAAGCTCTTAAACTATCCACCATCATTTATCATGCTGACCACCCATACACAATGGACCAATTTCATTTTGGAATGTGTCTGCATGGAATTCATGGAATTCATCGTGACCAGAACTCATGCAGTGAGCGTTTTAGCTACCTGTTAGCCGTTGCGTAACATGCTGGCACAGCCTCCTCTGATGGTGTAAGTGACCACGGTTACCTCCAACAGTCATGCCTTTTGCAACCATCTCTGGTACCTCTCAGGTTAAGACATCAGGATGCGCAGTAGTTGCAGCACACTAATCTCTTCCTACCGTAAGCTATTGTTTCATCATCGCACAGCATGTTGTTAAACCAAGAACAATCGATTAAATGCTACACAAACAGCTCTCCAAGGAAGCAGCTCTTTAGCCTCTCCTGCCAGACCGTTCCACTCAATTTACAGTAGTTTCTTGGCCTCAAACCATATCGTGCAATTTTGTTCTCTGGACTTTTGTTTTATCAGAGTAGGTCTCAGCAATTAAGTTGATTTGTCCCTGAAGTATACAGTAGGCCATCATGAGCAAGAATGCTAGAGCTAGTATGCCAATGCCATTGCTGTCATGCTTACATCCCAGTGACTCTCAAACCATAAAAATACAGGTCAGTGAGAACATAGGGTACTATTAGTAGGCCTAGTCTTCCACTTTCAATTTCGGATTGTTTGAGTGCCATAGTGTAGCCCATAGATATTGGAAACATACCGCATTGGGCTCCAGAACGTACGTCAATAGCAACGCCATCATTGTGGCCATGTTGATATGCTGTTTTATAACGCAAAAGTATTTCTCCTCTTGTCATTAAAAAGTTGGCTTGGTTGTATTTGTAAAAGTTTGTTGCTTTCCCTCTTGTGGCTTGTTATCGACTGGAGGTCTGGAGGTTAGGAATTCACTTGGTATGGCGCTGTGTCCCAAGCGAATCCAAACAAAACCCAAACAATTATCCTCAACGTGGGCCTTTACAGCCAATAAGAAACAGCAGCACTCTGGTTATGACCAGGATCAATTCACTCAACTGAAAGTAAAAGCCCTAAATTGTTGGCAGACAAAATTTGCACTGTACCATAAAAGACACAAACAACACAGACTTTATATTGTATATCTGGGCCTCAGTAAAAAATAAACCCTCCACTTTAAGGGAATCTAAATATGTCTGTCTGACTACACAAGCCATGGATATGTGCTGCTGAGAGTCTAATATCTGTTGGTGCCTGCTGTGAATTTAAAACACCCATGTTCTCTGCTGGATGGGGCGAGATGCTCACCCTGCATGAACTCAGCTCTGTCTGCAAATGAGATTGGTGACTGATGGGCGTCCTTGGCGCCAAACTGTGACTGTGAATATACACAAGGCCTTGTGGACATAATGACAATATACATGATAATAACCAGTGTGCTTTGTCTTTTAAAGTTGCAAGTTTGTGATAAAAAAAAGAAACGTGAAAAGTGAACAGCAGGATTGTCCTCTGGCTTGATTAATAAATCTACGAATAGCGAATAGTGATGAGAGTAGCTAGTGGATAACAGGGCTTTACATCTAGGAATGACAGTGACTGCTGCTGCGAATGTCCACATAATATTGATTAACCGTCCTGTTGTGTTTGTTTCATGTTTACTAGTTTTGTGTTCCCGGTCAAAAATGGCCGCTGCATTATAACTTGTTATAAATTCATAGTAACACATAGTATAATTTGATGTAGTGACAGACTTTTGTAGTAACTTAAGTTCTATTGGACATAACCAGTTTTGATCAAGTTTCCGATTTATGGCCTGCAGGCCTCATTGACCTGAGCTCATGCAAATCAGAAAGGGGAAGATTCTATTGGGGAAAGGTTCTAGTGGGGAAAGGTTCTAGTGGGGAAAGGTTCTAGTGAGGGCTGGAAGCAAATACACATTTATGAAAAATTGTTATAAAAATAATAAATATTTGTTTTGTGTGTTCAGATGCCCTGTGTTAACAAAGACATGGAGCCTCTTTGTAGTCAGAAAAAATTTACAATATTTTTGAGAGAAAAAAAAATTGTAAATCAGTCAAAGTTGACAACAGGTTAAAGCAATTTCTATTGCCATCTTATCGTAGCCTATCAGTCTGACTTCTTAATAATCTAATTTCTCCTTTCTATAGACCAGCACAGTTACAGCACCCTCAATCCAGCTGACGCCATCAACTCACTGCGCTTAAGAGAACTGATAGGCACAACCAAGCAGAGTGCTGGCGTCACGACAGGGTTTGAGCTGAAACCTCACCGGACGAAGAGAGCCGCGGTCTTCCGCTCCGGAGTAAAAGTGTGTCCCCAAGAGACCATACGAGAGGTCATTGCGAGTCACCAAGCCTACTACAAGCTCAGAGGTGAGTCCAAGGGAAAGTAAAAACATATGTGGCTGCAGTTAAGTTACTCCACTGATGCAACCACGTTACTGTAGGATAAAGACATACACCAGAACATTTAGCTCTGAGACACACCAAAGCAAACTAAAAGTGACAGTGACATTGGGAGATATGCTGACACTCTAGTGTGAAAACTGGATGTACCGCAGAGCGGTACAAAATATGACCGCCGCCCAGTCCAGCACATTTTTTCCACAAAAAGAAATCACGCTGAAAGGCCTATATGATTCTAACTGTCTCACTAAATTGCATTATCCACACTCAATTCTCACTGGTATCTGCTAGACAACAAGTACCAAAACATGATTAGTTCATAGATTTCACATGTAAAATTCATTTTATACAACCCCACCTCCATCTTGCCTGTTCATAATTCTGAGAAATTCTTGATTGTTTGTGTTATGTTTATGTTATGTGTGTGGGTGTGTGTGTGTGTGAGTGTGTGTGTGTGAGTGTGTGTGTGTGTGTGTGTGTGTGTGTGTGTGTGTGCGTGCTTGTGTGTGCCTGCGTATGTGCCTGTGCATGCAAGCGTACATATGTCTACTGTGTGAGTATGTGTCATACGTATGATTACTGTGAATGTATGTGTGTGTGTGTGTGTGTCTGTTTGTGCACATGTGTGCACATGAAATGGGTTAACATGACCCCTGGAGGCAAACATATGGAAAAAAATGGTCATCCTATGCCCTACGGTTCTCAAGATATTCACAGAGAACTGTGTCTGCCCTACCCTCCTTTCGGGGGGTCCAGTCCAGCGGGGGGGCTACAGATCAAAACGAAAAATGACGGTTCCATGCTATCCATGTGGGGGTACATGCCCAGTTTTGTGTACCCCGGTCTTTCAGTGTCCCAGGAATCCTTGTTGGTGTACGTCACTAAATGTACACATAAATTATTTTATTGTAAGGCCCCCCATGAACGAAAGTACACAAAACTTGGCATGCATTCGGAGGGTGTCATAATGATCCTACACTTTTAATTTCGTGCAGTTTTGACCTTGTCAGCCAGAGATATTGTGATGAAAACACCTAATTTTTTGCTTTTTAATTTTTAACTAGGTGGCGCTATACATGAAATAAGTGGTAATGGGATGGGTTGACATGCCCCCTTAAGACCAACATACATAAAAAAGGTGGACCTCCTAGGCCCTACGGTTCTCGAGATATTCACAGAAAACTGTCTCCGGCCACCTACAGGCCAGTTGGTGTATAGTAACATAAATTAATTTATTGTGTGGCCCCCCATGAACAGAATTCAACAAAACTTGGCGTGCTTCGCTGCGCGGCGGTCATAATAAATGACTTCTTCCAGTTGATCTTTATGTTTTCCTAAACACGGCCATTTCCCCCTATTTGTTCATACACTGCAAGGCTGTCTGCACTGAAGAAATTACTATCATATCTACTGTTCAGGGAGGATTATAGGCCATAAGTCATCCATGCTTCAACAGAGAATCTCTCACTCAGTGGAGGAATGAAGAATGAAGTGTAATCTGTTCTATTTGCTGTACAGTCTTGTCCTGTAGGACCCACCCAGGTCTCACAGTATGAACTGCATTAACAATAATGAGGATATAAATTCTCCTTTCAAATTTAATATTGTCACGTATGCATGTATTGTGTAATGTACCACAGGTAATCAATCGCCTGTCCTGTTGCCTAATGCAGTTGCATTTAGCACACCATAGTGTACACTAAGTGTGTTTGTGTGTGGTGAGGCTTCTTTTTCAATCTGTCCGACCTCTCTGCTTTAATTGAGTCTTTTTTTAGAGTACAGCAAATAAATGAGAGTTTGCTGAGTGAGCTATGAGAAGTTGGAACTCAGGAAGTTGCTGCGTGTGTTAAATCCGCTCCGTGCCCCCTCGGCGCAACCGTGCTCACGTGAGATGATGAATAAACAGACCACACAGCAGAGCTACTTTCACACCACCCTCACCTGACGAGTTATAGTCCCCCAAAGTGCCCTTTTGTGGGATCGAGAGGGTAGAGAGGGTTGAGTGGCTCTCCATCCCTGACCTTTCGCCTGTTACCCTCAGTTGAATTGAAAGCAGAGCATCAGAGAATGTGATTGGAAATTCTATGGTACAATATTGGATTATGTTGTGTTGTTTTTATGCATTTTAAGCATTTAAAATGTCCACTTTGATCTGCAACTACATGGCACAGGGAAAGCTTCATAGTGCATTTATAATTATTATGCATTTATTATTAATTTCCAGTAATAGATGCCAATGATATATATATATATAACTCTACAACTCTACATAATGAGTGGAATAATGACATGGGCTCTGGGATGAGATCCATCTGCTGTGTAATTTAACCTAATGCGTCCTCTCAGGACATTTTAATAGTGTAGTAGAAGGCAATCAGTGTGGAGGAGCTGTGACGCATGAAGCAGCACTGTACCACGTACCACTGTTTGAGCTGAAACCTCACCGGACGAAGCGAGCAGCAGTCTTCCGCTCCGGGGTGAAAGTGCGTCCCCAAGTGACCATACTGGTCCTCCATGGGAACCTATTTTATACAGTCTATGATGGGGACCCAGGTTTGACTCCGACCTCCGTCCTGCGGTCATGTCCAGATCCCACCCCATCTCTCGCTTCCTGTCTCTCTCTGCTGTCCTATCGAGGCAAAAGCACTAAAAAAAGAAAAGTAAATCAGTGTAGGCCTCATCCACAGCCTTACTCCCTTCCTCCCTTTCTCTCTCTGTGGTCAGTTTGTCAGGAGGCCGTCTGGGAAGCCTTCCGGATTTTTTTCGACCGGATTCCGGGAACCACGGAGTACCAACGCTGGGTCCACACGTGCCAGCATGAGTCCCTCTGCATATCGGACCTCGCCAACAACTTCAGCAGCTCGGAAGAGCACCTCAACATGATATACCGGGTAATTGTTCAAAAGCATTTAACAATAGAAGATGTTTTCATAATTTCTGAGCTTGAAATAAATAATGTTTTTCCTCCTAGAAGATATTGGGCTTAGCAGTGATGCATAGTAATGTCTAATCAAAATGTGAAGTTCAGTCAAGTGAAATTGTGCCAACAGGGAAATTACATGAGATCGTGGGAGTGTCAAACAAGCCTGAAATAATATATTTATATATTATATATATAAATGTTCTGAATGAATGAATTCTTAAAGCTGACAATGAATGTATTCTGAATGAATGTATTCAGAATACATTCATTGTCAGCTTAAAGGATTTTTTAAATCAAAAAGTGTACAAAATACAAAAATAACAGTTGTTCAAACAGGTAGTTAGTTTAAATACACTGCACCCTCGTAATTGTACAAATTTAATTCAGAGTATAAATCCTTTACATGGGTTGTGTATTCATACACTGTGCATATTCCACTTAGGATATGTACTGTTTGTTCCACTCGGCTGTGTTAAATGCCTTTGTGACCAAAGTGATATTTTTCAAGAATACTGATGACTGCCCAATGCATTATTCATGGTTAGCAGCAACATTCACAGAATAACAACTCAAAGAGAAGGCTAAAACAACCTCTAACAAATGTGCCGTTCGCCGACCTTCCTGGCACGCGCTCACACTTCACTTATAAACAAACAGTGAGTGTCCAGGAGTAATGGTAAACTCCGACAGATGCAGCACCTTCACAGCCGCCTGTTTGTAGCCGAGCCACCAAATAACACACGAAGCATTACAAGCCGTGCAGGGCTGACAGAATATTTGTGTTGGGTGAAAAAAACAAAACATGTTAATACCCCCCGCTTCCCTGGTGGTAAATGAAATGATCTCTCAAGGCTAAATCTAATGATATACCTTTCTTTTCAGCCCACATGTGTACTGACGTGTGTGTACCACATGTGAGACTGCTGGCGATGCTCTGCTTAACCCTGGTCATGTATCTGTAGAGTAATTAACTTCCATCAACCCTTTTGAAAATTATAGACACTTTTCATATCTTTTAAAGCAAGAGAAATATGGCCCATTTCCCTGTGATGTACCTTTTTCATTACCAGTAATAGCCTGACTTTAAATGAGGTGGCATTTCTTTCTCTGGCAACAAGCTTTTGTTCTTGACTTGCTCGCGAACTACTATGTGCTCTGAGTCACCTTTTCTGTTCTCTCCCGAGACTTGATTTGTCTGCACTGCGTCTCCTGCGTAATTATATTGTGCAAGAAGTTGAGTGATTGCCACTAAGTAATTTGGGGGTGATCATTTGTGTTGGGTCTCTGTGCTGTGATGAGCGACTGTAATCATTGTTATTTCTCTGTCTGGCATCGACGTTGACTTTCGGCAGAGGATGAACTTGCGGCCGGACCAGCTACCAGGACGGTAAGGCCCAAGCTGTGTTCTCTCCTCAGGGAGAGTGGAACTATTTCCTCTCACTGTGTGTCGGTTAGAGCCTCTTGGCAAGTGTCATTCAACATGGACTAAGTGATTTGAATTGTATTTGGTGAATAAGTCACCTGGTAATACAGAATCTCAGGTTCTCACAGATACTCAGAATCTCTGATAAATATGAAAAAAGTGAGCTTTAATGCAGACTGTACTTTTTCAAATAACGTGGTACGACTGTTTCCTCTGCAATCTGCACATGTAACATTATGCCTCATAACGTAGATATGGTTGTCATCCACAGACATGTGGTGCCAGAGAAGCCAGCTGAGGAGGCGGGAACAGAAGGTACTGCAAAGTCTGAGTTTAAGGATTTGTTAGTTTGTTCCTGTAGCTTCATGCCCAGGCTTAAACGCTTGTTGATTACTCCACCACCTGTTCTAGAGGGTGCCCAGACAGACTCAGGAGAGGAGGGAGAGTCACCTGCTGTTCCGGACGCCCCCGACGCCACTCTTGGCACTCCGAGCGAAGGCCACGAAGGCCATGAAGGCGATGAAGGCACTGAGACAGCTGAGGAGGTAACGACCCGGCCACTCACCCTTGTTGACATCCATGTGAAAACTGGACAGGAACAATGAGGATTTGCTGTAGTCTTGTTGTCTTGGCTCCGTGTGAGTCCTCTGCCTCCCTGTCATTATGGCTATTTAAGACAATAGAGCAGTTCAGCACTTCTCCAGAATTTACATCAACATCCTGGTAATCCTGACCAACTGATGAAAGGGATCAGACATACCCTGATAACAGGCACCTAAGAAAATAACACAGGGATAAACAGTGTAAGAAAATACTGTGTTGCTGTTAGCAATTGGAAACCAACAGCTAAATCTTCCGAAAGATTCTGTGAGCGGAATGTACTAGGGCCTGTCCTTATCTTCTAGGACTCTGACCTCCCCAATGTGGTGCCAGAGCAATCTGTGGAGCAGACAGTGGAATTCACCATCAACCTGGTGGACCCTGGTTACAGGGAACTACTGGACGACGCTGACTCTCCTCAGTACCACGACCTGTCTAGACACCTACAAGAGCAGGTGAGGAGCATTCAGGAGACTCAAGCTCATGGTAAAGCAATGCTGGTGACTGATGATGCACTCCTTTCTATTCTCAAACAAAGCCATGGGAATGAATGAGAAAAGTGATGGCTTGCTGTACATTTAAACGAGTGAAAGCCTTTGTTCCATAAGAACAGCAAGGCCTCAAACTAAAAATGCACTCTGGTAAAAAAAAAAAGAAAAGAAAACGTTGACGTAACATAAACAAATGAAAGCCACTCTCCAGGGAAATGTGCACATTTTTAAAGTGGTGTGGTTAAAGTGCGCTCTGATCCAGCTGGTACTATGAAATGTTTAGTGGTTCTGCTGCCGCTGCAACACACAATGTTGGTAAGCCCAAATGAGCACAGAGAGGCTTAGTTAAGGGCTGTCGGGTCATGTCAGGGAAAGCCCTGATTAACTCAACACCACCTTTACAGTTTTGTCTTAAATTGACAGCCTAAAAGGCAGTAAGGCGGACATGAAGGAAATACCCTGGAGACATGGGGACTACACAACATTTAAAAATTGTGTTGTCTTGATGATGTCTTCACTATTTTGTTTTTATGACTAGTGCAAGAGAAATGTTTTACCTCTCACATGTTAAACTATATACTTCAATATTTGGCTTATTTCATGATATTTTGAAGCTAATATGATATTGTAAATGGTGTTCAGGTTGGAACAGGAATAATGCAATACAAGTTTTGATTTCAAGCTCAAACTTTCATTTGTTTCTTTGTTTTCACAGATGTTGCACGTCTTCAACAAACTACCCGGATTCAAGGAGATTAACGTTTTGGGAATCAGGTGCAGCTTTCCGTTAATTCCCTTATTTGGACCTGGGGGGGGTGTTGCACAAAAAAAGTAAGAGGGATTAAGCAGTGAGAGGAGCTGATCATATTCCAAAGCCATCCCCTGCGTACTGGGCTGTAGTGAGAGAGACCACCGAGACTCGTTAATGAGGAAGGTGAGTCAGAGCCCTTGCTGCTACCTAGCGGAGCACTGCGAGTGCCGACCCAGGCTCTTCATCCATCTGCACGGGGATAATCATGGTCATCTTCCTCACTGCCATCCTCATCCTCAGTTTCTCTCCAGACAAGATTGCTATTATTATTCCATATCATTGAAATACAATGAAGGAGCCTAGAATGGAAAATAATGTGCTATTGAGGCTTTTTCATTATGCTCTCTAACTCAATTGAAATATGCCACTAACCTCTTACATTATCAATTGCATCTAGAAATGAGGATGTGCATATGGAAACTCATACTGTTTATGATCTACTACATGTGTCAAGTCTTATGACCACTTTGATACATTTAGGGCAAGTTAGTGTGGTATGAAATTATTAACTTATTTATTTTTATTACTTATTTCCTTTCCTCTTTTTTTCTCCCTTGCACAACTCCAGCGCAACGGAAGGAGATGATGGGTAAATATGTATTGTTTTGCTATCATCTTGTATTTGTTCAACAATTATTGAGCAGATCCAATGGAATTAACTGCCAAGCAGTTAAAGCATACAATATATTAATACAACTCAATTTACACCAGGTTGAACATAATTACAGAAATATAACACTAATTTGTTTTTCAATTAAAGATATTCTCATCTGTCCAAGTTCTGCACAAAACTTAGCAATATGCCAGATCCTCTGAGCAAATCATTGTTATGACTTTTCTCTCCGTCCTTTATGTCTGGACGCTAAGGCATCTGTTGTTGATTCATGAATACGAAAAATAATCTTTGCCGATTGGGTTATGCATCTGTCACTCTGAAGGCACAGATTGGAGGGTACTGGTCTCCTCCACCAGGCCCATCTCTTAAAATGAGAAATATGTGTTCCATTATAATCCAATGGTCATGAATAAGATTTTTTAGCAAGAAAGTGTTGACTTCAACAAAATCAAGAATTGCAACAACTATTCACACATTACTTTCTATAGGGTTTCTCTGAACTTTTGTGCTGAGGGGAACATTTTACAGTTGTAGTGAGAGTACAGTAGGTTAGAGAGAGTAGAGTAAATTGAGGTACAGTAGATGTTTGCTTTTTTCAGTGAGCTAATCATTTGATGATCTTATTTCAGTTCTGGAGGAATCTCAGTCCACTACGCTGTCCTGTTTGAGAACATCGGCCCTGATGCTACAGCAGAAGGGACAGAGGGAGACACAGACACAGATTCACTACCCAGCCTTACAGACTTGATGACCACTGCCCTGAGTGAAGAGGCAACTCTTCCAGTTGATCTCAGCACACTTGTCTTTGGCCCAGGTACATTACTGGAATGCTTTTCCTCCTCACAATTTTTGCTGGAAGAGTGTCATACAGTCATCTCATTGAATTCCAATTCAACATATTTGAATAGAATGAAGTTCTCAGTTCAATAAACTTTTCTTTTTTTAGAAGTAAGTCCTCTGGAACCAGATGTTAATGAACCGGAACTGGTTGATGCAACTGAAGAGGTAATATATTTATTTCCTTACACTGAACTTGCCAAGAGCAGACACACATTTGTATAATATTAGGTAACCTGTTTCATTAATTCCCCCTGGTTTTGAGTAATATTATGAAATTGTTACATTTCTGAATCCTTTTGTGATCATAAATTGTAATCTGCATTATGTTTATCAGACTATGGAGCCAGATTCCTACAATGACCTGGACGTGTCAGAGGGGGCAGAGGAACCTGAAAACTCTGAGGAGGAGCAGACACATCCTGATATTTCTCCTGAGGAGGAGAATGCTCTGGAGACTTTGTTAGAGCCCACAGTTGGCAGCGAGGACTACCCTGACATCCCAACAGACGAAGAATCTGAACCAACTAGCCCTCCAGAGGAAGAGGAGCCATTCATCACCCATATGATTGAGACCATCATCCAAGATGGAACTGGTGAACTTGTAAGGGACTACATTCCTCATGCTCCAGAAGACGATACTGCTGTTGAACCACCCGGTGAGGATGAATCTATAATATCAGAAGCAGAGGCGGAAGAAGAGGCACCTGTTAGTGATCTCTTACCAAACCTCATTACAGAGGAACTGCCTGACTCTGAACCAGATGAAGAGGTTGGTCTGGATAGTGACTTGCCCAATGTGATATCAGAGGAGGACAGTCTACCAGGCTCCACTACTGAAACTCTATTGACAGTGGCCACAGTAAGCCCAGAACATTCCGAGGACTCTGATTCCAGCCTTCCAGTGACCACCCTCTCAGCAATAACACACCAGCCCCCCACTGAACCACTTGGAGATGTAGAAGAGGCTGAGGAGGTGGCAGTAGAGGAAGAGGAAGTAATGGTGGAGACACCTGAAAGTGAGAAAGGAGCACCTGAGGAAGAAACACCTGGGGTCTCTGAACCTGGGGAGGAATTGGCACCAGAGGAAGAAGTAGTGGTAGAAGTTGAAGACGAAGTGAATGAACCTGAGGAGGAGCCAGGTGAACCCGAAGTAGAAGTTGTTAAAGAAGAAGAGACTGAACCTGAAGATGAAGTTAGTGCCCCAGAGAAGGACGCTAGTGAACCAGAAGAGGAAGTGAGTGAACTGGAAGAGGAAGTGAGTGAACCGGTAGATGAACCAGAAGAGGAAGTGAGTGAACTTGAAGAGGAAGTGAGTGAACAGGAAGAGGAAGAGAGTGAACCTGAGGAGGAAGTGATTGAACCTGAGGTGGAAGTCAGTGAACCTGAGCAGGAAGTTAGTGAACAGGAAGAGGAAGTGAGTGAACCTGAGGAGGAAGTGATTGAACCTGAGGAGGAAGTCAGTGAACCTGAGGAGGAAGTTAGTGAAGAAGAAGTGAGTGAACCTGAAGAGGAAGTGATTGAACCTGAGGAGGAAGTCAGTGAACCTGAGGAGGAAGTTAGTGAAGAAGAAGTGAGTGAACCTGAAGAGGAAGTCCTGGAACCTGAAGATGAAATAAGTGTACCAGAAGAGGAAGTAATCACTGAAGCGGAAGAGGACGAAGGTGCTGAATCTGAACCTGTGGAGGAGGTTGAAGCAGAAGTATCAGAATCTGAAGAGGCTGATGTTGATGTGGCTGAGCCTGTTGAGGAAGAGATTCCAGAGGAGTCTCTACCTGAGGAGCCTGAAGATGTACAGGTTGAAGTTCCAGAAGAGGCAGTTGAAGAGGAAGATTCTCAACTGGAGGAAGAGATTGTAGAAGAGGAAGACGAATCTGAGGAGCCTGCGACTGAAGTGGAGGTTGAAGTTCCAGAACCTGTGGAAGAGGAGACTGAGGTTGCAGTAGAGGTCGAGGTCTTAGAAGAAGCAGAGGAGGAGCCAACTCCTCCTGAGGAAGAGATTGTGGAGGAGACGACGGCTCCACCCTCAGAGAGCATAAAGATCATTGTACCAGAAGGACCTGATGATGAAGGAGATTTATACTTCCCAGAACCAGAAGAGCAGGACAATCTTCCTTTTGTGCCAAATGAGGATGCGGAGCCTGAAGAAGAACCAAGTGACCTTCAGCCTGTGGAGGATGTCGTCATAGAGGAGACAGAGGAAGATGTTCCAGCGGAACCAGAGGTGGAAATCATAACCGACCAGCAGCCTGAAGATCAAAATGTAATCGAAGCTGAAACAGAAGAAGGTGAATCAGAGGTTGAGATGGAAGAAACAGAAGAGGCAGCAGTTGAGGTGGAAAGCCAGCCTGCAGATACAGATGAGCCTGAGTCTGAGCCTGAGCCTGAGTCTGAGCCTGAGTCTGAACCGGAGTCTGAGTCTGAGCCTGAGTCTGAACCGGAGCCAGGTGAGGTCAAAGGTTTTAAAGCTAAGAAGTAAAATACCTCAACCTCTTTGGCCAAAATATACGTACTATGGCAATAAATGCTATTTTCCAAACTATATAATGATCATTCAGATGTTTCACATTAAGGCTTGCACACTATGGTTTAATTTATTCATGAAATCTTGGAACGTCTGGAAACTTAAAAAAAAAAAAAACTCTAAAAACTTTTTGGATCATAAATCCTTATTTACAAGATTTGCTCCAGTGTATCAATCATAATTTGAGCTGAGAGACTGCTGAGCTCAAGTTCATTCGAGGTGTAATGTGATTGTTTGAGGTAAATTTCATGATGGAGTATTGCAGTTGCAGTAATAATAGTATGACCCATTCCCTTATCACCAAGGAGATATAAACATTAAACTATCTCCCTCTTGCTGTGAGATGTCCTGTATTATTTATAATTTAACAGAGTAAATACTATTTATTATTAAAGATTTAATTCATTTTATATAACAATTTCACTCTTAGTTTTTTCATACTTCATACTTTCATTTCTCTGAAGAAATTACTTAGCTTTACCAAGGTCACAGTAGGCTAATTAATTGAATGAAACTGTTGCTGTGTGCTTGTGATTTTTACAGTTAAATTAAAATAAAAAATATGTTTTGGTTTTCCATTCACATAATTGTCATTCTGACATTCCTTTGTGCTTTAGAAGAGACGGAGGAGGATGCCTCAGAAGAAGATACAGCTGAGGAAGCAGGAGAAGAGGAGGCAGGTCCTGAACAGGAGGAGGAGGAGGTAGAGGAGCAGGAGGAGGAGGAGGTAGAGGAGCAGGAGGAGGAGGAGGTAGAGGAGCCGGAGCAGGAGGAGGAGGAGCAAGAAACTGTCCTGGAGATCACCCCTACGGAGGCCCCAGAGGAACCACTATCAACAACTCCATCCATTGACCTGGGACTCTTTGAGGTGTTCTTAACAGATGAACCCTATGAGGAGACTGGAGTGGAGGTTATAGCTGAGGAAGGAGAAGGGGAAGATGTGGTGATGGAGACAGACACAGAAATTGACACGTCTGAGAGTGATTTGTCGGTTGAAACTAGCATGGAAGATATTGCCTCGGAGATGGACCAGGCAGATGTTGTGAGCACAGAGACCATTGACCTGCTTGGGTATGGGAGTGGGTCTAGTGAGGAGCACCCTCCATTCGAGACAACAGCCGCACCACCTCTGAAGTACTTGACCACTCCTTCTATGACCACTGCAAGCCGAGGGAGAGAGCTTGTGGTGTTCTTCAGCCTACGGGTCACAAACATGAGGTTCTCCGAGGTCCTTTTCAACAAGAGCTCATCAGAGTACAGAGAACTGGAAAACAGGTTCACAGAACTGGCAAGTCTCTCTCACTTTCTACAAGGAAAGGATACAGTTATGGCTGACGCATGTATTCACATTTCTCAACAAACAATTATCAAGCACAGCAGATTATATAATGACCTCTACTGTTATCATCATCAGTTTGTCTCTGATCATTCATATTTATTTATCAAGACCTACTGTAAGATTTAACCATTATTATTATTCTAGAAGCATTCAGATATGTGAGCTCACTGAGAAACACGAAACTCCACAATGATTAGTTCATGATCCACCCATCCTATGCAGCTTGTAATGTGAAGAAACTGGGCATCTAAAACAGTGAAAATACAAAACAACATTCTCTTGAAAATCCTGTGGTCAAAAAAACCTACTTCATTATTTTATTTAGCTTTATTCATAGGATGTATTCATAACATTCATGCATAGGATTCCTGAACAATCAACTTTATATTTAAGGGGGTGTGTAACTGCAGGGCGTGCTCGCATTGCTTATTATTTCCGAACAATGAGTGTCAAGGATCTCACTCTGGCAAATGTGTTACTGCAGCAGTGAGCAACAGTGAAAATTCTCTGAGCTCCTTAGACTATTATAACACATTTATATACATAAATTAAGATCATAACATTTCTTAAAAATTAAAGTTGTTACTTTATTTAAAGATTGTTACTCTACTCTTGGGGAATTTACATTGTATTTATCTCCACACGTCTTTATCAGATTTAGTTTATCCTCCGTTTATTATATATTGTCCTAATCTTCTTAATGAGATCTCCACGCTTGTATACCCCAGTCTAAAGGGGAATTCAAACACGATGAAGGCCAAATTTTAAGCGTGAACAGTAGAAACAGTAGGAGTTCCAAAAGACAGGTCTCATGCTGTGAGATGAGGCTTATCATTTTCAGAATGAGACCTCTAATAAGGCTCCTGTGGTGATTTTTGGTCTCACTGATATGATTTTAGATTACTGGTACGACACCATTCTTCAAAGCCCACTAATCATTCACTGAATGATAAGAACTCAAAGGACTGACACAAGGAATTCCTCACTGCTTTTATTCTTTACCGTGATTAAATAACACAGTTGATTAGAGTCAACATCAATAACATTAACATTAATATGGTGAATGATTTCTTTGAGTTCTTTGATGTCTGAGTATTCTCTTCTATGTATTTCTTAGCTGCTCCCATACCTCCAGTCCAATCTGACTGGCTTCAAGCAACTGGAGATCCTTAACTTCAGGGAGGGAAGTGTGGTGGTCAACAGCAAGATGACCTTTGCCAAGTCGGTGCCATACAATGTCACAATGGCTGTGCACTGTGTCCTGGAAGACTTCTGCAATACTGCAACCGAGCGGCTGGACATAGAGATTGACAGTCATTCCCTTGACGTGGAGCCTGGTGAGATTTGTGTTTTTTATGTACAGCATGTTGAAAGATGTGTTTTAAAGACAAGTTGGTAGTTCTCAAGTCAGAAAAAACAACAACAGTATACACACACCCATGCACCCAAGAACTCTAATCCAATCCAACATGCATATACATTTTCCAAAGTAAAACATAAGTTTCACTAATTGAGAGTCAGAAACCTTGTGATGCCTGTAATGTCTGTAATCTTCTTTATGATAAGTGTACAGTCAAACAAGCAATAGAAGCTCCTTAATTGTTGCCGTGAAACGTGGGCTTAACAAACCTCTAATCTTTCCCAGGGGATCAAGCGAATCCCTGCAAGTTTTTGGCCTGCAACGAGTTCTCCCGCTGTGTGGTCAACCGCTGGAGCAGAGAGGCAGAGTGCCTGTGTGACCCTGGCTACGTCACGGTCGACGGGCTCCCCTGTCAGAGCGTCTGTGAGGTCAGACCGGACTTCTGCCAGAACGGTGGGGAATGTGAGATAATCCCGGGTCACGGTGCGGCTTGCAGGTAAGGGACCTAGTTTAGAATTCCGTAAAATCTACTGTTATCTTAGGTTGTGGTAGGTTAGACCACTGTTAGTATTATTGTCCTTAGATTAGTATGTTGTAAAATCTATCGTTAGGTTAGAAAGGCCGATTAGTGATCAGTTTTTACCCTTTCTCCATATTTTATTGTGCATAGGTTAGTTTTAATATAATTTGATATAAAAATGTATTTTCTGTAAATACATTGCTAGTCACATTTAGGCTTTAGTGATGTGGACATCGAGATGACACTGTTGTGTTTCTGCTGTCTCTATGTGTTGCTTTTTCTAACTGTGAGAGCAGATACTGGGCTGTGCACATACATACATACATACATACAGCCTTATTTCAATATGCGCATGCCTGCCCATACGCAGATGTTCAAATGTGCACGTAACCAACACACCAGTTTACACATCTAGCAAGATGATGCACCTGCAGCACACACACACACACAAACACGCACACTGATACAGACAAAGACATCTGTTTTTCACCTGGTTTGATGTTCTAACTCTCTCTTTCACCTTCTTTAGATGTGCTGTAGGTAGATACTGGCACTTTCAGGGATCCCGGTGCTCTGAGCTGGTGTCCCATCCTGTAGACCCCTTTCTGTTCATAGCCTGCCTTTTGGGGTCCCTCCTCATTATATATGCTGTGCTTTCTCGCTTGATACTCATATTCAGGAAATGTTTACGGACCAGAAAGGCAGTGTCTTTAGTGTAAGCAGGTTTTTTTTTCCGTAAGACTTTGTACTATGTGCGGATATGTTTATGCCTTGCCTTTGACTGTGTAATGTTGCCACATACATACTTATGAAGAGACAAACTACCACATCTAAAATATAACCATCGACTAAAATACTCCTAACATACCACAGCTAACCTCACCATGCAGCTCTTATGACATGGTAATCATACAGAGCAAAAACAGGCCTGAATATGTTATTGCTGTGTAACGTGTGCTTCAAGCTGATGCTTAATACAGTACTTCTAGGTAAAGTCCATGCGGTATCAGTATCCTCTCTTGGATATAAATAGGATTCATGTAACACAACTGCCACTTATCAGACCAATCATCTTTTCTGGATTAAACATGATCTGGAGTCAAACCGAGTTCAAATGTGAACCCTATCCTACTACTGATCTGATTTCCAGTGAGGAAACATGGCTAGACTGTCGATAGCTGCCAGAGAAAATTACTCCCTCTAGAATCGTCCGCATCAGATGCAACATAATTAGCCTAGAAATCTAGACGCGCCCCTAGCGTAATTACATTTGCTGCCAGGGCTACAACATAATTGCTATTGGAAATAAATTTATATGTCCTTTCAACTCCAAAGGCTAACATGGTCAAACCGTGGTAATTGTGTTATTGGTAATTTAACGAAGTGGTAAATAATTGTGGAATACATAAATCTTCAAATCATTCAAAAAAAGTTTCAAAAATAGAAAATGCATCTAAGGTTTAATGGTCAGTCTTGCCTGAACTGAATTCACTTACACATGTTCTCAAAAGAGGATACTGCATCAACTGCAGCAGAGCACGCATGGCCTTTCCTAAAGTACCTGGTTCTGTGCTTCGGTGTGTGTAGACCTCCTGACTAATGCCTCTTCTTTACAGAAAAAGCTCTTGTCGTGCCTCCTCACCCCCTGTGATTTACCCCTTGGAAGAATGTATTGTTTTGCTCCTTCGTTTGCTTTTCATACAATCATTCATTTCACATTTTCTGCTTGCAATGGCACTGCTTTGCACTCACACCATCGTCCGATATGGTCTTTCTTTGTCTTACAGGAATCGTGTCACCCATACATTACCTGGCCTAACAAGTTAGTCAGAAAAAAGGTGGGTATACTAGGTTAGACTGCAAATGTGGGCTGTGAATGTGGACTAAACATAAATATTTAATCTTTTATAATGACATATCACACTAGACTTAGTTTAGCAAGCAGAAGTATAGTATAGTATTTAGTATATTTCCCTCAGGGTTGTTAAAATACTTGTGTGTATAGGGATTAGACTTTAAAACCATTTAAAACATTTTATTCAGGTAAGAGTAGCTTTTCAGTTTGTGAACTCTCCTCATTGCATGCTTAAATATGTGTAATGTCTGCTCATAAGAGTCTCCCATGCACGCAGCAATTTCATGTTTAGTTGCAATCTCAAGCTGACTGACGTTCACTGATAATTAAGTATGCCAATATAAGTTAATTCGGTCTACTAAGAATAGGCTTCGTCATTAAGATATTAGCCTGGGGCCTCTTTCCAGTCTCTGTGTTTTGTCTATTGAGAATGCAATGTCACCAAACCAGACTTAATCAAATGATAAGCTTAATGACTGTGCTTCCTCTGTGGACCTTTGTGTTTTAATTACAAGGCTAGAATATGTCGTTATTACTGGGCTGTTCTTACAGGTATCCATTAATACATCAATATGGCATGGTTTCTTTTCTTCTCTTCAGATATGTAGATTGTGACGTGAACCCCCAAAGACTTGGCACTACTTCTGAAGGACAGAAGACCGAGCGCAGAACAATTACATAATGTCATAATGGGCAAAGGGGGCATCACCCTTCTGACCAGCCCTCTCTCATCAACACACCTGCTCTCCAGTTACTGTCAAAACCCAAGAAAGAACCAGAGCGATTTTTCCTTTATATAAACCTCAGTGAACTCTCATGGCATATGCTACCATTGGACACGACAGTAAATTAGGAGGAGGATCCTACCATCGAGAACCAGGTTTGACACTGCCCAGTTGGCTCTGCCTGTTGAAATGGCACTCAAAAGACAGTGGGCTCTAAATTGTTTTACTTGCATGTTCTTTCTGTTTTGCATTGTGACATTTGTCAACAGAAGACTAAGGAAGCACCGGAAGTTCCGTTTTCCTCACAATGAGGCAATTATTAATAATACTATGGCTAAGAGGTCTTTCAAATTATTAATAATACTATGGCTAAGAGGTCTTTCAAAAGGTTTTTTTTTTTTGTGAGTGTTGTTTCAATAATGTGGCAAGACCCTCAGTTTGCATTATTCTGGGATTGACTTCTATGCTGGAAATCTTACATTTCTGACAGGTTCCTAGACTAGACATACAGAATTAATGTAGGCCAAAAGCCTGGCAACAGTAAAAGAGAGGCCTTTGATTTGCAGAACTTACTGTAGGCTGTTGGCTCAGTCATTAAGAGTATTTTGCAAACTAGAACCAATGAGAAGTAATTATATAAAAGTGTAGCATTTCAATTCAGAGGTTCATACGTTGTTAAGTACAGCTTGGATTAGCGTTCTTGGTCTTTCCTATTGCTATTTTTTTTATATAGTTATCTTCAAAAGTTTGGTTTGCAATCAATAAAATGACTATTTTGTGTTTAAAGTCTTTGCCAAGTTTTCCCAATATTCTATCTGCAAACTGTATCCCATTAAATCACTGCACACAGCTTTGTACTTTGTACAAACACCAGTACAAAGGACCTTTTAAATTCAAGTATTACTTCAAAAACCAGATCTGCAGTGTCACTTCGGTAAAAGCAAGTCCATATTAAATTCTTGAAAAAATAAAAAGAGATGAGTCTTAAAGTGAAACAGGGAATGCATTTATTTCATAAGGTTAGAGATCACAATTAGAAAAGACTGTGAAAAGGCAGAATCAAGGATGATTGTGAAAGACGAGTGGGTTTACAGTGCATATCACAAGCCCCTTCAGTTACTGCACCCCATAAGCTAACCCAGTAGAATCGACAGCAGTCACACCTTCAGTGCTCAAGTCACATACAAGTCCTTCACTCGGGATCTCGGCTGCCGTTTGTCTAGTACACAAGAGGACAGATAGGGATGTGCCCACAGCTAGGCTGGAGAGACACTGGGTCACGACACTGAGCTGCCAAACCCCTTTAACGCACAGCGGCATTAGGCTGCCAGCTTTCCGCATTACACTTTGGGTAAGAGTAGCCACGACCTGACCCGAGAGTCGATTCACCAAACGAGTGAAAGGAATAACGCAGGAAACAGAAAGGTTACTGCAAACCCAAGCAGTCACAATCAGCCTTACCTGAGGACACTAGTTCCAGTCTGAGGAAGGAGCGAGAGGAAGGTCATGAAGTATCTCTTAGCTATCGTTCCCTCGGGAGCACTCTTTACAGCACATACAAAAGAACTTTGGAGTCTTACAGGGAACATAGTGAAAAGCCCACACCCTTAAATCACGAAAATACATTTGTACAATTCTATAGAAACATGACATTTTTGCATGTGTCATACTCGTATATAAAATATTTATGGATGCACTGTATGCAATTGCATTTGGATGAAATGCATAATAATATTTAAGTTTGGGATTGGGAGTACACTGTGATGTTTGTAGTGACATGCACCATTCACACACAAAAAAACACACTGCATTTTTTTTGCAAATGACCGATCATAGGTCAGTGACAGCACATTGACATGTACACACATTTGGTCTAACAAGGTGTGTTACTGCATACACCAAATCACCCACATCACTGTTGATTGGTTTTACATTAAGGAATGGTATTTTTTCACATATATCCATGATGGATTTTACATGTCACATTATTTTGAATGCGGTCCATAAGAAGATGCATGTGCTTTGCTTGCAGATAAAAGACCACAGTGCATTTCAGTGTAGAGATCCTGTTTGCCAGAACTCAGTGCAAAGAGGACTTGGGTGCTTCTAGGAGAAGTTTAGAAAAAGGTCACTAAAAAAATCACATCTAAGATGTTCTTGCTCATTCGCCTGTTGCTATTATTAGACCTGTCATCATGGGAAAGGAGATATGCCGAAGCCTTGTACATTCAGTTCGGGGTGAAGCCTTAAAGAAGCCGCTACTCAGAATAGTTTGGGGACCGTTGGTACAAAAGATGCTCAGAAAAATATATAGTCTTGTATTTTTTTTTAATGGCGCTAAACCCTGTTGGGATATCTCTCTATGTGTAATCTCTTCAGAGGTCATTGTTCAAATGTACAAGAAAAAACGAGAATCGGAATCCATTGCTTGTTCAGTGCATTATTGTAATCATTAATATTATTAATCATCATCGTCGTCCTTATTACTATTAACTGCTTAACAGAATATGTGCAAAATTTGAACGAAACATACAGTATATGTTTACGCAGTAAGGCCAAAGCAGTGGAGGAAGCAGACGGGAGGTTCACAGATCTACGAGCACTACTTCAGCCGTTGGAGTCAGATGCACACACACCGCACAGGCTAAAGCCAGAAAGTGCTGCGGTAGAGAATGGAATGCTTATCGTGTCTACACCTATGAAACTCACGGCCCTTAGTTCAGAGCCGTTACTGCGCTACGCTTCAGACATAAATGCGAACATGTAAACAGCTTATCGGTAAGCGAGTCCAGTTAAAACGTCTGCTGGAGACGAGCTGCAGACTGTATTCAGATGCAGAGGGTTGCCGTGAGAGTGGGACGAGGGGGATGCTGTAATATTGCGTTTCTACTTGAGGAGGTTAAGAGCCGCTAAAACGGCCGACCTCCAGCAACTACCCTGTCGTGACTAGTCGTTAAGGCCTCGTAGTTCAAAGTCGTAGACGTACTGAGGAGCGCGTCACGTTTGCATGACAAGACGGAAATAATCAGCAAGTACGTCTCTGCATCCGTTTCACTGCAAAATGAAATTAACGAAATGATGCAAACAGAACGCTGAAAAGACCAACAACATTAAAAACACGTACAGTAAATTAACCAAAAAACAAACAAACAAAAAAAAAAAAAAAAAAAAAAAAAAAAAAAAGTCCTTTCTTGACTGGGAATGCCCACCAGTCAAACCATTATTTGTTTCTGAATCCTGGCTATGTTAGAAACGGCATTCTTCCCTTTGATCTAGCAAGAGACCTTTATGTGTGCGTGTCTGTCTGTATGATGTTTGTGTGTGACTGTTTATGTACTGTATATGTATATAGCTATATACTTATATAGCATATATACAATATACATATACATAAGTGTATTGTATATATAGGTGTGTGTTTATCGTGCAGGCATAGCTCTACTTGAGCATGCTCTGCAGCATGGCGGTGGCATAGGTGGGTCTTGCTTGCCGACTCTCAATGGCGCTCCGTAGATACTGGATGCCTCCACAGCGTTCCCAGATCTCCTCAAACTGCCGCGCCAGGATCTCTGCTCCGCGCTTCCGTGTCAGACCTGTCTCCTCTAAACTGAGCTCACACATCTCCATGTCGTCTTTACCTGGGAGAGTGGAGCAGGAGGAGGAGTGGAGGTGGGAAAAGGGGGCGGGGCCAGAGGGGAAGAGATGGAGAGAGAAAGAAACGTAGTTAATAGAGGCACTTTTATCTATATTAATCTAGAGATCCTCTTAGAAGATGAGAAGCAATCCTTCTCAATAAAAATATTAAATGTAGGCCTACAGCTCTGGAAAAAATAAAGAGACCTCTGTACATTTTTCTGATGTCACCCTATGGTTGCTGAGTGACATTCAAATGAGTTGACAGTCAAATTTGCAGTGGTCTCTTAATTTGGAATATGACCTTACTTTTTTCCAGAGCTGTATCTATTTTTTAACAAACATGGTATGCATTTGTATCAGTGGGTTGTGCCAGCCAGGCACCAAGACACACACACACACACACACACACACACACACAGAATAAATGCAAAGACACATACACTGACTTGCATATAAATGGTACAATTATGGACACACACACACACACACACACACAGAGAGAGAATAAATGCATAGACACATACACTGACTTGCATATACAGTAAATGCTACAATTATGGACACACACACGCACATACAGTACACAAAACACACTCACCTGCCACCAACAGAATAGGATGCTTGTCCGGGTGCAGCTCCATCTGTCGGGCGATCCAGGGGCCGTCGAAGTGGGCGTACCACCAGCCCTTCTTCTTGCCCTGCATATCCTTGTACTGCTCGCCCGGTCGGATGAAGGGGATACGGAAGTAGCGCTGCTGGCGGTTCATGGCGATCTCATGCTGCCGCGCCGGGATTGGTGGAGCAGGGTTCTGCTGGGCTGAGGGCAGGACAAGCCAGGAGATGGCGTCACATTGGAAGATCTCCACACCAGAGCCTCAGGGTTATTAAGGGTTAATGCCCACTGTAGGTCAAGTTCCCATACTCTGGCTGCTTGAGATTCAAATTCAGATGCGCATACTCTGATACTGACATGGAATACAGTCAGGCTCCTATATAGACGGGAGATGGCAGATGGATGATGCACATACTGCAAATGTATCCATCCATGATCTGTAAACTATAGCAGATTGTAATGGGCTAGAAGCGTCCAATTTCGGGGGAGCTTTTATGCCTTTAATCTGACAGGACTGTGGAGAGACTGACAGGCAGTGAGTGGGAGCGAGAGATGGGGAGGGGTAGGGAAATGACCTGGGTTGGACTCAAATCCCTATAAGGTACGGGTGCTGTAGCCAGTTGAGCCATATCACCTCCGACATGAATACAAATGACTAGATCTGCTGCCAGACAGGTGTTAAAGTCCAGGTTGCCTGGCTGTTCTTAACACCATGCTGATTGAAGATCTGGCACACGAATGTCTGGCAGCGAGACATGAAATTCGGCAGAAAGCCTTATTAATTTTAAGTGTATTCACTGTGGCGATGTGAAGCCAGTTTTTTTTTTTTTTTTAACGTGGCCGAGATCAGGTATGCGTGTCTGGTAGAGGATGAAGAAATTCAAACATCCAGTACTGTGCAAAGGTCTCAGGCACCTTACATGTACATGTTTTGGTTCAGCAATACTATAAGGACCATATTGTTCATTTATCACTTTCTTAATTAGAATATGACCAGAGAACACAGAAAATATGTTCACCATATTTAGGCCTTTTAAAAATACACATAAAATGTCAATTTCATCCTCAAATTTTAGTCTCAAGTTACCATTAGATTTGTTGTTTTAACAGTGTTATAATCAATCACCCAAGGGGGAAGCTGTTGATGGAGCTTTCTTTCTTCACCCCTGTCTGGCCTGCCAGAAGCTGCTGGTAGATACAGCTACAATGGGGGTCTCGAGATCAGATGCTTACTTGACCGTGGCTCACCCTAGAACTGTCGCTGCGGTGTCAAGAGTATTTTGGCAGGGCGCAAAGTGGAGGAGCCACCTGAAAAGTTCTGTACTGAAAAGTAAATCTCCAGTGACCCTCTTCATTGTATTCCCAGGTGGTAATACAGTGTCAGCTTGCCTAATTAAGGTTCTTTGAATAGAAATGGCCATTCTTATTCCACTTTAGGTGAGCAATATACTCTTGTGGGACAGCAGATGTAAATTAGCCCAAGGCTAAGTCTGGTGCAATGCATCAAATGGTTACATGTATGTTTTAATTTCACACTGTCCCTTACAAATAAAATTCAATTGAATTGAATTCCAGCTGTAGCTTTTCAATGAGATCTTTGATCTGTCAAAGTGTCGTCATCTCCTTCCCACTTCTGATACCAATGTGTCCGAGACAGAACCAGTGCCAGTACCAACCGGCTCCAGCTTCCACCTTGCGAGATTGGTCATTATAACACTGCAAAAACAACCAATCACATGGATGCAAAAGACCTAAACCAGAAATGCACATTTGTTTTGTTTTAGTTTTGTTATATTCCCTCTATCTTCTGGTTGATCTATCTATCTATCTATCTATCTATCTATCCATCCTAATAAAATACATGAGAAATATATGGTCATCGTAACATTGCTAAAACAACAAATCTAATGGGTGCCTAACACTTTTGCCCCATACAGTACACATTTGCACCATACAGTACATATTTGCCCCATACAGTACACCTTTGCCCCACATCTGAGCACAACTTCCCACCTACTCACCTGTCTTAAGCACCATAATATACAGTATAATTTAAAGCATGAGCAGGGTATGGGCAGAGTGAGTTTGTCAGACAATGTGTTACTCATAAATAAATCTGCACAAGGAGAAGACAATACACATGGAAACAAACAAAATAAATCAATCAATAAATCAAACACCTCTATGAGGCATGTTAAGTGGAGCAAAAGATAGGAAAACACAGCTGGAAACAGCCAAGTAATGAAGCTTGATTTTACACTAGCACACCTGCAGCACACAGTAGCCAACAGAAAAGGATGAGCTTCTTCAACAGAATGATAATGGCCTTAATGCTATGGGACTCTGCTGCTAACTTCAGTGTGTCCTACACCAGCTTTGACTGGGCCTCCACCGGGTCCTGCTCCCCCTCCAGCAGTGTGTGTGTGTGTGTGTGTGTGTGTGTGTGTGTGTGTGTGTGTCTGTGTGTGTGTCTGTGTGTGTGTGTGTGTGTGTGTGTGTGTGTGTGTATGTGTGTGTGTGTGTATGTGTGTGTGTGTGTGTGATGAAATCACTTGGGCATGGCGGTCCACTAATTACCCTCCCTCAAACAATCCGGGATAGAAATTGAGCCTTGAGGACAACACCCCCCCCCCCCCTTACTAACTTTGTGATCTTATAGTTCTGCGAGTGAACGTTTGAGGGGATGTTTCTCTGTGTGTGGACAGGGCTCTCAGGAGCTGAGAAATTAGTGCTGGAGGGAACATGTGGCTGGCGGAGGCTCTCTGAAGGTGGAACAATGAAACACTGACTAAACATAAAATAAATGAAATGAAAACAATAAGGGCCTATAAAGGCTTGTATTGTTCTCCTGATTCAAATCCAAATGTATCCTGAGGCTTAATGAAAGCTGAAAGTCCCAAAGCTTACTGGCCTCTTTACCCAGTAATCACAACAACTCTGTATCCAAAGTAAACATCAGAGAACTCAGAAAATGCAAATTGTGCTACTAGCCCTGATACTTGAAACTACTTGAATTTATTTAAACGATGCATCCATCAATCATTCATTCAAATGTGTTAATGACTGCAACATTCAATGATTCAAATGTGTTAATGACTGATTTGTGTCCTTCTATCCTACAACTACAATCGACTTTTCCGCGACTGAAGTCCATTACCGTGGTGTCCCGGGTTGACACTGTCAATTTCCCTGGCTGGCAAGTCCATTGTGTCCATCTCAACTTTATTTAAAAGACTGACCATTATCTTTTTTCTCTCTTTTGACCAAGAAGAGAAGAGGAGAAAGAAGAGCACAGTGAACAATCAGATTTGCCTCATGAAAGCCTTAAGCAAAGTCTGTCTTGCTTTGTGCTTTGGCAGAAAATCAATTACCATTTCTTTTTTTTTCTAGGCAGTAGTCAGAGATATACATCTGCCTTGCTTTTTAGAATTGTTATGTCTATGCTCCCACCATTGTTATGTCTACTCTCTCTGTAGTCCAAAAATAAACTGGGGCTTCATTGCTAGATGGATAAAATGTATGCCTGTCAGTGATTGCTGATCAAGTGGATGAAAGGCATTTCACCTAAGGAATGTACTGTAGGTGTGCAGCAAGTCTAAGTGTGTTTGAGGCATCAAGCCAGCTGGAATGAAGAAACTGTCACCTGCTAACCTGATACTAACCTAAGAAATGAATTCCTTTCATTCATTTCATATCTCACACACTAGAACTGTAAACACAGTGCAAGGTAAGGGGTGCATTCCGATCATTCAGGTTCTCCACTTCAAAACATTCTCTGTATATAGTATATATACTCTTTTGATCCTGTGAGGGAAATTTGGTCTCTGCATTTATCCCAATCCATGAATTAGTGAAACACACTCAGCACACAGTGAACACACGGTGAGGTGAAGCACACACTAATCCCGGCGCAGTGAGCTGCTTGCTACAACAGCGGCGCTCGGGGAGCAGTGAGGAGTTAAGTGCCTTGCTCAAGGGCACTTCAGCCGTGCCTACTGGTCGAGGTTCGAACCCGGCAACCCTCCGGTTACAAGTCCGGTACTAACCAGTGGGCCACGGCTGCCCCCATGCACAGCCCCTGACAGCACCAAAAGAAAATTCAGGAGTAAGTGTATATGCCAGAACCAGACAGCTTTGTAAGAAAAAAGAGCTCCCCACCACAGTCCATGGTTAATGCCAGAGCTGAGCACTGCTGTTAGTGGTGTCACATTATCCAGAGAGACTTACATGCTTTTTTCGGAAGATGCACATGACCTGAAAATTAATGCAATATTTTATACAAAAATGAAGTGAACACAGCAATCAACTTCAGACTTGGATCAGACTTGCAAAATTACAACCATAAAACAGACATTTCAATGATGAGATGTTCAAAGACGTATGGGCAGAAGTTATACCAAGAATTATATTCAGGACATAAAAAAAGAAAAAGAAGACATCTGTGTGTGGAAATAGAAGAGAGTAAGGAGAGAAATAACCTTTAAAAAGATTGACAGGGTGAATATTTTCAGCGCTCCGTCATACAATATATAATATATAATGGACATTACCGAGTTAATGACCCTATTAGCATACCCCTCCTCCCCAAAGCATGCCCTGCTCTTCACACATGAAGGCGGCCATTACTGACAGATGCACAGATCCCATTTGCAGCCCACCCCCTTTGTTCAACGTGTGTAGACACACATACATCATGGAGGATATTGGCATGCTCTGCCAGGCATGCCACTGCTTCTTCACCCTTGGTGAAGAGAAGATGTATGTGGTCTTTTGTTAAGTTGACACTTAAAGTAGGAATCACAATAAATTGTTTTATTATGATTGTTATTATTTTTATTTTTTGTACTTCTGAGTCTCTGTTGCCATGGCAACTTGGGTCTCAAGAAATTGAAATAATGTAGCCTGGCAGTGAACTTTTTTTTTTTTTTTTTTGATGAAATTATTACTGTATTGTGCATCAGACAGAGGACAGGAAAAAGGTAGAATGAGAGAGTTAATGGTTGGAACAAACTCCCCCGGTCTGATCAGGGAGGGGTTTAATGGTCAAGTGTCCAAATTGGCAGCTCTCTCTCCTATTCTTTGTGACAGTTGCCTCCCGGAGCCAGACAGACATCGTAAACATTACCGTACAAAACTGTAATATTGAGGACCCAAACTAACAGCTTGTCAAAACCAGAGATGTGCTCAAAATTCCAATGTGCTTCTACCTTTTTTTGGCTCTCAATCTGACACAGACTTGTCTTGCCTGGCAACAGTTGTAAAACTGACTAGAACATATTCAGGACAGCACGGCTATCCAATGAAATTGGCATAAACAATTCAAAATCATATTTGAAGATATTGAGAAGCATGAATCCAACACACCAATCCAGCACAGAATATTACCTGGCTCTACAAAGGAAACATAAATTGGCTGGTCTCACTGTTAGTGATTCAAAAGATAAAACGGATCTGAGAAAGGCACTTACAATTAATCAAGGTAGCCTAACTCAAACAACAGGGGAGTTAGAGGCCGAAGAGCACCATCAACACTGATAAGTCATGACTATTTTTTACCAATTTAGCTAAACTACTATGCATTTCTGACACATTGGTACAACAGCATGACAAGTTTGCTAGTATTTTGGGAGAGGATTGCAAGCACTTGCCACTAGCCATAGCATACCTAGCCTGCAGGCCCCTCCCAACAACACCGCCCATTAGCCCTTGGTCAGTCTACTTAGACCATAGGTTCTCAAAGTGCGGCCCAGGGGCCAATGGCGGCCCGCGGAAACATTTCTAGCGGCCCGCGATAACATCTGATAACATCTGTAAAACTGAAGAACTGTACTGTGTGCTTTGAAAAGAATGAATCTCTTTAGTGGTGCTTAGTGGCCGTCAGGTTTTCCTGTGGTGCTTTGGTAGCTGGAATTGGCCCTGAATAAGGCCTATGCTGATAAGAAGCAAGGCACACTGAGACTGTTTGTTCTAAATAAGTTTGTACTTGAAATGGACTGCAACCAGAACTGTTATATCCCACATTTGTCTGTTGAGGGTAGAGAACCCCAGGGATTGTGTGTGCATTGGAATTTTTTTTAAGAGTTTCACAAGTTTTGCCAGATTTAGCCTCAGTTATGAATTAAAATGTGTTTAATGTAATAAATATAAAGTGTAGAGATGCAACCTGCTCATTAAAATGTGTTTAATGTAATAAATATAAAGTGTAGAGATGCAACCTGCTCATTAAAATGTGTTTAATGTAATAAATATAAAGTGTAGAGATGCAACCTGGTCATTAAAATGATTACAAATGGGGTTTATTCAGGTTTCTTCTTCTTCTTTTTCTCCCCCCTCAGTTCAATGTTGGCCTCCTGAATTGGCCCTCAGTTCAATGTTGGGTTCCTGAATTGGCCCTCAGTTCAATGTTGGGTTCCTGAATTGGCCCTCAGTTCAATGTTGGGTTCCTGAATTGGCCCTCACCAATCAAAACTTTGAGAACCCCTGACTTAGACCATAGGAATACATAGGAGTAAATCTCGTTATTGTGTTTCACCACACACATTTTGTTGATTTGTTCTCTACCATTAAAATGTAATTACATTTTTGTTCAATGTATGCAGTGGTGTAGGCTACCTCTGATGATGGGTGGGGAAGCTTTATTTTTTGTTTTGTTTTATTTTTTCCCTCAATAGGAAAGTCATGTGCTCCAATGCAGCCCTTTAGCTTGGCTCATGAGACCCTTACCATAATCTGTGACGGACTTGGGAGCCCTCGGCTCAGCTTCTGCATTGCGCTTCTTGTTCTTTGATTTCCAGGCATGATATACCTTCAGACGGCGATGGAACTCTTCTCTGCAGGCAGCCAACAGCTCAATGTCTGGAGAGAATGAGAGCGAGAGAGAGAGAGAGAGAGAGAGAGAGAGAGAGAGAGAGAGAGAGAGAGAGAGAGAGAGAAAGGGAGGAAGAAATACAGAGAGAGAATGTTGGCCCAAGAGGCAGATATGAAAAGGGCAGACCTATTTAGAGCATAACATTAAGAAATGATGATTGGTCTGTGGCCGAAAACAACAATCGATGTAGCGATAATAGCAAGTAAAAAAAAAAAAAACAGGAAGCTATACTAAGTCCTACTGTGTTCAAATACACACGAGAAGTGTTCCAGGGAAGAGCAGTATGAAATGAGTCTCTAAAATGAGCTGACTACTGTCTAGTTTCTCAAAGAGATAAATGCAGGGCAATTTCACAGCCCTGCCCCTGACACCATACACGCTTTAGGGACACTGCTCCTGACACCATACACGCATTTTTTGTCTTGCTGGTTGCTTTTCTATTAGGACAAGAATCTGACACAATTCAAATGATAAACATGTCAAGTCAGCTCCCTAATCCCTAGTGATTCCATTCTAACATGGATGGATCCGCAAAAACTATTTTAGCATGGAGAATACTAGAGAAAGGGAAATCCACACCAGTCAGTGTGTTAGTTAGTCGAAACGTGGAAACGTTGACAGCTAATTTCTTCCTCTACAATAGCCTGGAGGTTTTCCTTTTAACCTCTGTGGTGCTGTATTTCATCAGTTGTATAAATGTAATTTCACAATCAAGGGAGCTAGTCTACATTGTTGGTTTCACACATTACCACAACCGTAGGCAAAGTTTTATTTTTAAATAACAACACTGCTGTTGGGATAGGATATCCAATTCAATTACATGTAGCTGATTACATACTGTATATCATGGTCTCCTACTAAGTAAAGCTCAGTAAGGCTGAGCATAATAAATTCTATTTCAATCTTAGACGATTATATTTTAAAATGTTTTTACTAATAGGAGAAGACTGTTCCGGGCAAAGCAGAGCTATAGAGCCCATGGTGAAGTCAAGACACTGAATATTTCATCCCTTGATATTGCTGCTTCACAAAAATGAACTCTGCAGGATATTTAAATTGAGTCAGTCAACCTTCAGAAGATGGCAAACCTTAGCTGCAATCACACCATCTAAAATGACCCGTGCTGTAGACTGGAAACTATATGTGTGCATGTGGATTATTGATCTGAGAATAAAATTCAATGAATTGCATAACATTTTCCTGAAAATTAATTTAAAAAAAAAAACTAAAACCAAATTGAGTATTAAATTAAATTGATTTAGAAAAAAAGTTTACAAGTTTAGAAAAATCAAAAGAATCCATAATATTCCCAGACTTGGAACCTTGGAACCAATGCTGCCTTTTGCATGACTGCTGGGTGTACTTGACAAATAGCCATCCTTGCCACCATTGACTGTGAAAGCTCAAATCACCTTCAGCTCAGGCAGATATCAAGCATCTTACCACAGGACGTGTTGATGGCGTCTCGTAGCTCAGCGTACTTCCATTTGCTCAGCTCGTACTTCTTGGTGCTGGCGGCGGCAGCCTTGTTGGCCTGCACCTGGGGACCCCTGTGATGAGGGCAAATCAAAACAAAGCCAACACAGAGCAGACGCAGACGTTTACTCAGATACATTTCATGTTGGGGGGGGGGGGGGGGGGGGGGGTCAGCATTAGGCAGCATCACATATTAGTGATTTCTGAAGACAAAGGATTAGAGAAAGGAGGGTACGCATGGTTTCAGGAGAAAAGAAGTGGTTAATGAGGGAACCCGCCTTTTTGACACAAAATGAACAAACTACAGTATAACCTCAGAGAGATGGATTAGACTGGAATAGATTTGCGGATACATTTCTTAAAAATCCCATAAGAATTAGACCAGTTGATGACTAAAGAGAATTTGTAGTAGTCACTTCTGACTTGTCTATAAATAGTTATGGTCCCACGAGGACTGCTGAATGTGCATTTGCCAGTAATCTCATTTTAACCCTATCTGTAA
Organism: Alosa sapidissima; assembly: GCF_018492685.1. Taxonomy (NCBI): domain Eukaryota; kingdom Metazoa; phylum Chordata; class Actinopteri; order Clupeiformes; family Clupeidae; genus Alosa; species Alosa sapidissima. The sequence goes on along the minus strand of NC_055962.1, from coordinate 35,077,426 downwards.
ACATGCCCTCACTGTTCCGCAACACACACACACACACACACACACACCTTTTCCACCTTCGCCTCCTTTGGCCCTCTTAGCTCTGACCGGCCCATCCCACCTCGGTCCAGCCTGCCCACCTGCTGATTCGCCACTCCCCCTGAGGCGGGGCCGGTGTGAACTCAGGGGCTTCACATTCTCTAATCCCATTGGCTGGCCAGGGCCTCCCGTGGACGGTCAGCTCTCTGCCTAGTGCAATAGGGTAATTCCGCAGCGCTGCCGGGAGCGTGCCGCACTGGTTGACCTTGAGAGGCCGGCTGGCCGAGTGGTCACATGCTGTTCGGACTCCCTCTCGCCGTCCCATGTGCCATGGGGTGTGTGTGTGTGTGTGTGTGTGTGTGTGTGTGTGTGTGTGTGTGTGTGTGTGTGTGTGTGTGTGTGTGTGTGTGTGTGTGTGTGTGTGTGTGTGTGTGTGTGTGTGTGTGTGTGTGGCTTCTTGGTTGGCCGGCAGAGCCAATTATACATCAAATTCTGCTCACAGGATTAGCAGGCTCTGCATTAGCTGGCGCGGCACATGCTCTTCTGGATGTTTCCCATTCACATCCATTCCACACTATACTAAACACCGCTGTCTACAGCCAGCCCTGGAGGATCCGTACAGGAGGTGGCAGCTCTCCACCAGGAGGGAGAGAGAGGGTCAGTTAAGGCTCTCAGCCGTGAAATGGAGAGTGGATTCCACACGCTTGCTCCCAGAAGAGGATTTACAGGCAGTTATTTCTTCCATTGAAAACTTGCTATGCTCATACCTTGGATTGTGGATTAAATTAAGCGGATGCTTGAATGAATATGAAAAGGTTTCACTTGCGAGACAAGTCACATGTTCCGTCTGATTGACAACTAGTCACAGATCATCTAGTCATGCAAATTCACAGCAGTTTCAATTCCAACTAAATTAAAACAAATTACAAGGAATTAATCCAAGATCAGGAAGATGAATAATAGCTTGATATTTCAAAATGATTTGTTTTCTTAGTCATTCCATTTATTGGTGATTTTCCACTGATTCTTTTAAGCCCATTCTTGCTTGAAGGTAAGTTGAATGTCACTACCCACCGAGAGAGAAGATCAGACATTTCCTTGGCCATTTCTTCCCTATAGAAAGTGGTGAGCCCAGAGGACAGATTAGTCATCTTAGTGACACGCTGCCGGGATTATGCTACTTCATCATCAAGATCTGCATACAGTTTGGCTTTACACCATCACTCTGCTTGTCTGGGAGTCTGAGTGTGTTTATGTGGCAAATGTGTCTCTGATGTGATGTGAATCTGAAATGAGTGTGTGTGTGAGGGAGAGAGTGCGTTTGTGTGCGTTTGTGTGTGTGTGTGTGTGTATATGTGTGTGTGTGTGTGTGTGTGTGAGTGAGTGTGTGCGTGAGTGAGTATGAGTGTAAGTGTGAGTGTGTGTGTGCTGAGTGTGAGTAAGTGTGTGTTAGTGTGAGTGTGTGTGTGTGTGTGTGTGTGTGATGTGAATCTGAAATGACTGTGTGTGTGAGGGAGAGTGCGCGTTTGTGTGTGTGTGTGTGTGTGTGTGTGTGCTGAGTGTGAGTGTAAGTGTGTGTTAGTGTGTGTGTGTGTGCGTGGGTGTGTGTGTGTATTCTTTTTGAACTTGTGTGACCGTTTTCTGCACCGCACAAGCACTATATGCAACATGCACTTGAAACTCTCGGTTCCTGACACCACAGCCCAACGTGCTCCATTCACACTGACACCGCAGTGCCCAACTTAGAGAGGCTGAGGATGGAGACAGCTCGTCTCTGCAGAGCGAAGCTAAAAACAAGTACGCTGCAGTCGAGCCCATTAAAAAGCCTGAGAGACAAACGGAGCCTCGTCTCCCATGGAGAATCCATAAGTTTCCCCGTAAGGCTGCTGTGTCCCTGTTCACTTAAACGCTTATTATCCGAGTGGGCCCGCTGTCAGGAGACGGTGGGCTGAACACACCCAAGCCACGGTCTGTTCCTCTATGACTACACTTCTCCCATCACTCTACGATGGGCCACAGAGCATGTTATGTGACAGAAACTGTCCGGCTAGCATGCACATTATGTTAAAATATTGGGACACAGTTTCGAGCGTCGTTCAGCCTCAATAGTCTTCACGTCTCCCACTCAGGAGACCAGGTGCTTTACTGCTATTACCTTCCCAACAAGGATGTGTGGTGTCAGACTTGGTGGTGTGTGGTACTACTTGGTGGTTTGTGGAGATGGGAATGCTCTGGTTCAGAAGTTTTGGTTACACTTTACTTGACAGCATCGACATAAGAGTGACATGACGTGTCATGAACGTGTCATAAACATTTATCACATAACGCTTCTGTTATTAAGTGACATTCGGTTTTTGTCATAACAAATTAAGGTTAGGATTAGGATTAGGGATAGAGATAGGGTTAGGGTTAGGATTCATGTGTCATGACAGTGTCATGTCACTCTTATGTCGATACTGTCAAGTAAAGTGTTACCGAAGTTTTTGTCCATACATATGTGATGGGATCTGGCAAAACCCATCAGATGGTGAAATCAAAAATCCTTGATTTCTGCTCTGTTTCAATCCTCTCTGGTGAAATTCCACCAATTTAAGATTCTGATACTATTCTAGCAACATCGTGGATACCATCCTCGCAAAATCCTGGATGAACATAAGTTGGTGAAATTTCACCATGTGATGGGTTTCCCCAGATTCTATCACATATATCACATCTATGTATGTATTTTTGTATTCTACCATTCGTAGACAACTCTTTTCTCTGTGAATCCCTGTTTCTGAATCACACCCTCTAATTCAGAAACAGCAGAGGATATGCAGATGGCTGACTTGAACATTCTCTGAACCTGAGCCTTGCCCACTAATGCTAAAGGCTGCGGAGCTAGGGACACTGCCGCTGTGGGGGAAGGACCTACCTGTGCTCAGGTGAACTAAGTGAATAAACCACCACCAAAAGAAAAACACCTACTTTGTGCAGTTGTGCTGGTGAAATGTAACGTAAACCCTTGAAATCTAGGGTTTCTCTAAAGGTGAGAACTACAGAGGAAGAAAATGTAAACACCTACATGGTCAAACTCTTGAGCTTTGGTTGTGCAGGAACACTGAAAACAGAAAGCCATCACATTAAAGAGCACCTTTCAAAAACCCACCACCATACAACACCATAATGTCAATTACCTTTCTGTTGGACTAAAGTTTTGATTGTGCATCAGTGAGATCATTGTGCCTACACATCTCTGCTGCATTTAGAACAACAATGGAGATATATTTATAAAGGACTTAAATGCTAACTCTCTGAGTCATTGTGAATCAATGGGCGGTTGATGAACAGTTTAGTTTTTCAGGTTAATGGCTGCTCGCCAGGGTTAGAGTCAGTAGGAGTGGGACTGAGACTGATTGGCAGATCACATGGGAGGGGGGGCGGGGGGGGGGGGGGGGGGGCATGCATGGAGGAGGAGGGGCACAGATCATGGAAAACATGTCGGATTCAGATTGAGAGAAGGTCGGGGCGTCTAAGGGCTTACTTCACTCGCTCTGGGGACGATGGAACACTTGAGCCATTACTGAAAGAAAAAAACAAGGACAGAAAGCATAGAGTTCAGAGAAAGATGTGTGTTAGAAAGAGAGAGAGAGAGAGGGGGGGGGAGAGAGGGAGGGAGAGAGAGAGAGAGAGAGAGAGAGAGAGAGAGAGAGAGAGAGAGAGAGAGCGAGAGAGAGAGAGCGAGAGAGAGAGAGAGAGAGAGCGAAAAAAAGGCATGGACAGAAAGAGAGACAAAGAGAGAGACAGAGAGAGGGAGAAAGGGTGACAAACATTAAAAAAAACAAAAAGGTTAGACAGACATCACACCTCCAAAGCTTGTAAAAACTGTGACATTAGGCTTGACAGTTCCCTGAGGCCCAGTGTTTCAGCGATGGCTGCTGTGTCTCATGTAATCCCTTTACACATCTCTATCACCTCAACTCAGACATGTCTCATCATATACGAGTGAACGTGTGAGTGGACACAGGAAACCGTGACTGTGACCACATGACAGTGTGATATGGGGGATAATGATGTTCACAGCACCCTGGCGACGAATGTGTTGGCACAGATGAATGTGTCATTCACACATCTACAGACCAGAACAGACGAGCTGACATCTGCCCTGTGATGGCACCTTTCTTTTCAACTGTGTGTGCATGTTTATCTGCTCTTTGAATGCGTATATAGTACATTCATAATGTGTCTGTGTGCCCCACAGGTGAGTCTCTGTGTTTGTGCATGTCTGTGTGTGTGTGTGTGTTACCTGCGCAGCCCGGCATCCAGTTGCGTCTCCTCGGGGATGAGCTCGGCCTCGCTCTGGGCGATCCTCATGGCGAGCTCGCGGTCACGCCGCTCCTGCTCCAGAATGGCCTGCCGAGCCGCCTCCTCCTCACGCTCGGCCGCCACCTGCCGCTCCATCTCCTCCTGACACACACACACACACACACACACACACACACACCACAGTTTAGAAACCAGCCCCCATACACATTTAATGTCCCATGTCACATAGGGTAGATGGAGTTCTCACACAGGGTTGACCTTGGGTGGCAGTATACAGAAAGAAAATCTTAATTAAAGTCAACTTCAGACAGGCATGTTTACATACCCTCTGTGTAACTGTGTAACACAATACACTACCGGTCACAAGTTTGGGGTCACTTAGAAAAGTCCATTCCACTCCATTATAGACAGAATACCAACTGAGATCAGTTGCATTGTTTTTTTTAATCAGGGCAGCAGTTTTCAGATTATATTATGTTCTTACATAATTGCAAAAGGGTTCTCCAATGTCTTCTCAGTTAGCCTTTTAAAATGATATCAGATTAGTAAACAGAATGTGCCTTTGGAACATTGGATGAATGGTTGTTGATACAGTAATAGGCAATGTAAATATTGCATTAAAGATCAGCCATTGCTTTCTACAACAGTCGAGAACCGGTAGTATATGTTCAGGACAACTTTCTTCTGGCTTTGAAGTGACACACATAAGCGTACGGCAGTGATCTATAACAAAGATTAAAAGTACACACACACACAGTCACAGTGGACCTAGGACAGTACGGGCAGACTACTTAATATCCACTGTCACACAGTGGCACGTCCTCCTCCATAATGAAGTGTGTGTGTGTGTGTGTGTGTGTGTGTGTGTGTGTGTGTGTGTGTGTGTGTGTGTGTGTGTGTGTGTGTGTGTGTGTGTGTGTGTGAGAAAAGTGAGAAAGTGGGAAAACAGCGAAGATGATGGATGGATATGTCTGCTCTCTAAGTCAACTTCAACTCATGAAGGGCGTGTGCGTGCGCGCGCGAGCACACACACACACACACACACACACGCCTGAGGTCAGAAAGAAAGAGATGGTCCATAGATCCATAATCCAAAAGTACATTGTTTACAAAATGAGGGCCGAATTTCTTGTCTGAGTGCAAAGAAATGACATGAATGTTCTAGCACATTTCCGGCTGTTCCACTTAAGTCAAGTAAGGAACCAAAGGCAGCCCTTGCTTAGCAAACCTGTGTGACATACAAAACTATCTGTGAAGGAGCCAACAAGTGCGCGAGACCTTCTAACTCCGATGTACCGTTCTGTAATCGCTTAAGTCGGCGCGTTGGATTGCAAAAGGTGTGCGTTGTCTTCCTTTATCTCCCCCCGCACACATCAAGCAAAAGGTTTCCGCTGACACACGGTGTGCATGCAGGCCAAGAGCTGGACTTGTGTGTCAGCGGCACTTAAGCCCCTCACATCAAACGGTGTGGTCAGGGCGTCTCGCTAATGAGCCTGGACTGTGTGTGTGTCCATCTGTGGGTCCTCACAGGGGCCACGGCTCTCTCACTCCCTCTGGAGGGTTTCCATTCACTCAATTAGGACATAGCAGCCTATCAGCGCTCAAATCCAGGGTTAGGGGACAGACGAGGCTTACGCCACCCCATCTAGGACACACACTGCGCTGCGACGGGGGCCAAGCGTCAAACGCAGCCTTAGAAAAAAAATAAAATAAAAAAAATGGGTGTGTTTCTCCAGGGGGAGACAGTCAGCTTAAAAAACATAAAAACAAACCGACCATGTACTGTAACAGTGAGAGCGGCCGAGAGTGACTCTGTTACTCATGACTGGGTAGGAGATTTGCGAGGCAGCCAATTTTGAGCCGTTAACCGTGAGGCACAACTCTAAAAGTCCTCACAGGAGAGAGGTTTTTGTGTTTATGCAGAGACACTATAAAGAGACAAAAAGTGAGAAAGAGAACTGAAGAGAAAGTGTGCAGGAGAGCCAAAAGTTAAACTCAGCAACTTAGCATCCGCAGAGAGAGAGAAAGAAAGAAAGAGATAAAGAAAATAACATTCAAAAAGGAAAAAGTCTGAGACAGCCAAAAAAAGAGAGGAGAGGAGAAGAGCAGCAAGAGACCAGGACGGAGGAGGAGGGTTAGCAGACGAGGCATGAGAGGGCTGGGGGGGGGACAGAGCCGCAGGGGGAAGGCCTTAGGTCGCCCTCTTTGATCAAGACAGGGAGCCAGGCAGTCGCGAGGATAAAAGCTGGAAGCAGTGATTCATCCAGTTCAAGCCCAGCGCCGCTCAACACAGAGCAACTGCTGTAGGAGAGGAAGACGAAGAGGAACGAGGGATAGAGAGAGGAAGTGAGAGGAAAGAGGAGTGTGATGAAGACGAGCGATCATGACAGAAGGATGAGAAGAGAATGAAAAGACAGAGTGAGATGAAGAGGTGAAATGAGAGAGAAACATGGAGAGAGAGAGAGAGAGATAGAGAGAGAGAGATATCCATATTTCCTCTATGTTCTTTACGTTCTCCCCTCTGAATCTCCATACTGATCCATACTAATCTCCAGTAGTCAGATCAACTACTTCCAGGCCAGGTACTGTTCTGTGGAGACTTAAATGCCAGAACAGGATCTCTACCTCAGATGAAGGTCACAACCACATATTTGGCATCAGCTACCCTCAAGACCTAGTCAACTTTGCCCGTACTACTTCTGACAAACTAGTCCATTGACGCGAAGTCTGCGGCCCTCACGATGCTAGGATTAGAACACATTTCCCAGTGGACAGTGTCCAGACCCTCTCCACAAAGCAAACACATTGCATTTATATAGCACAATCACATCCAAAGTGCTTCACAATAAAAGAATGCTCTGGTGGTAGCAGGCTAAGACAGAGAGATATGTTTTAAACACATAGAACAACATGGGCTGAGAAGAGAGAGGGCAGGATCAGGGAGAGGAGAGAGAGGGAGCAGGATCAGCGAGAGGAGAGAGAGGGAGCAGGATCAGGGAGAGGAGAGAGAGGGAGCAGGATCAGGGAGAGAAGAGAGAGGGAGCAGGATCAGGGAGAGAAGAGAGAGGGAGCAGGATCAGGGAGAGGAGAGGAGAGGATGACTCAGACTACTGAGTGTAAAGAAAGTGGACTGAAAACAATCTTGCCTTGCGCATGAAATAGAAAAGGGCAAACTCTCTCACGAAGCCCCTAAAGTGCTTCCATCAAGTGAAATTGAAACCACTCCTCACCATGGAGACAGAGAGTGAAAGAGAAGGGGAAAGGGTGAGAGAGAGAGAGAGAGAGAGAGAGAGAGAGAGAGAGAGAGAGAGAGAGAGAGAGAGAGAGAGAGAGAGAGAGAGAGAGAGAGAAATGTGCTTATTGTGCGAACAGTGAGATGCCGTTCCATGTTCTGGCCTCACCTGCAGCGTCTCCTGCAGCCTCTTCTCCTCCTCCTCCCTCTTCTTCCGCTCCTCCTCCTCCTGCTTCCTCTTCACCTCCATCTCTGCTTTCCTGAGAGACGGCAGAAAGATCGAAAAAAGAAAATCATAATGTTTTCCTCTCTCTCTCTACTGTGGCGGAAGGGCAGCCTCGTCCCATTGATCCAGAGGCAAGGTCAGGCGAGGTCAGGTGAACCAAAGCTCATGTCAGTGCTCCGTGCTCATGCCAAAATTCGCCGCGACCAGTAAATAACACTCTCCCTCATGGCCGCCCATCCTGAACAGACACCGGCTCCAGAACTCTGGCTCGCTGCCTCGTCGTAATTGAATGTCTCATAATATGCATATTACTCGTAGCTCTGTGGCAGGCAGGAGGAGCAGGCTGTGTGTGTGTGAGGGTGGTGGTGGTGGTGGTGTGTGTATGAGCATGGTGGCGGTGGTGGTGGTGTTGTGAGGGTGGTGGTGGTGGTGTTGTGAGGGTGGTGGTGGTGATGGTGTTGTGAGGGTGGTGGTGGTGATGGTGTTGTGAGGGTGGTGGTGGTGGTGTTGTGAGGGTGGTGGTGTTGTTGTGAGGGTGGTGGTGGTGGTGGTGTGAGGGTGGCGGTGGTGGTGGTGGTGGTGGTGTTGTGAGGGTGGCGGTGGTGGTGTTGTGAGGGTGGTGGTGTTGTGAGGGTGGTGGTGTTGTGAGGGTGGTGGTGTTGTTGTGAGGGTGGTGTGTGTGTGTGAGCATGGTGGCGGTGGTGGTGGTGTTGTGAGGGTGGTGGTGGTGGTGGTGGTGTGGGGTGAGGGTGGTGGTGTTGTTGTGAGGGTGGTGGTGGTGTGAGGGTGGCGGTGGTGGTGGTGGTGTTGTGAGGGTGGCGGTGGTGGTGGTGTGAGGGTGGCGGTGGTGGTGTTGTGAGGGTGGTGGTGTTGTGAGGGTGGTGGTGGTGGTGTTGTGAGGGTGGCGGTGGTGGTGGTGGCGGTGGTGTTGTGAGGGTGGTGGTGGTGGTGGCGGCGGTAGTCCAGGGGCTTAGGTCAGTGGAGCAGCACGTTCACGACGGTGCCCTTCACATGCACCTGCCAAGTGGGCTTTTTTTGGAGGGACCCTGTAATAACGACAAGGCCCATAAACTCCGGTCTGTCCCCCAAAATGACCCAAGATGGGAATAAAATAATGTGGAATGCTAGGTGACGCCTCTTATGAAGGATTTTATGACACTCATCAAAAAAATATGGCGGCCAGGCGTGACCAAATATGTCTGAGGCCATTGTAGGCATAGTGTCATCTGCATTTACAAAGACTACCTACTGCGCTCCTCAATCTCAACTAAAAGGGCATAGTACACCTAAACAGTAAAGTGCTTCTGTTGCAGAGAGCTTGTTCATACACCGTCAAAACAGTAACTATTAAAATAAATCTCATTAAGGAAAAAATGTATTTCTTTGGCCCACTAAGAATTCAACTAGGTAGAGAAAAACCTTAGCATCAGAGGCTGTGGTGAGAATTAAAAATGACGTGGAAGCAAAACAGAACTAAGATGTGTTAAGAAAGGGAGACGCTGAGGAGGAGAACATGAACCAAGTTGCCTCTGTTCAAGTCACCTCCCGATTCTCATATGTCACTGCCTTTTATCTTGTTAGTAGGCTCTTTGTCTGCTCCAGTGGAAAAGTTCAGACATGCCCGGGACCTATGCGTGCTTAATTGGCACCGACCGCCTATGGTGAAGTCTGGCATGAGACAAAACCTGGGCCATCGTACATGACAAACGACTTGATTTGCAAATGGTCAAGGCGTGTCTTCACCAGGCACAAATCAGTAGTTAATACAATATGAGGCAGACAGGCTGATGAAGTTAAGATTACATTTGTTTACAGTATGTACTTACAAATAATTTTTACTACAAGGCCCTTTTAGCAGCAGTTCTTAGGCACATCTGCACAACATTCCATGCAAAGTGTTTCACTATAGAGTATTTCACTGGAGTAGGTGCAGGTACTGTGCCGTCTGCATTTACAGACACTGCAGACTGTGCTCCTCAAACTCAAGTGAAAGGCTTTTTTTGTATGTACACAGTACAAAGTGCTTGAGTGCTTGATACATACACTGCCATTGAGGTGAATGTACTAAAATAATTTCTGGGCACACCGAGAATCTTTAGCCTGGCTAGCGCCACCACTTCTCAATGAGACGTGGTCTGGGAACCAAACGTTCATTTTCTCGTATTTTAAAAAAATGCCCAGATCCGTTTATTGGGTGCCACAGATGTCTATCAAATGCGTCTGTGCATAGCTCATCATCGTCTTGCTTTCCCCCCTGTTCTGTGATTGGTTCCCTATCTCAGGCGAAAATTTGCTCCATGGTCTCCAGGCTGCCTTAGCAGCGTGAATCGAAATCGCGCGCAAGGCAGCATGGGAACACCCAGGCTAGAGAATCTTATGAACTAGACTACATAAAACAGAACCTTGGCATTCTCTAGGCCATGATTAAATTCCTAGGCACTTTTGCTGATACATACGCAAACTTTCCATGTGTAATTTCCATGCATAATTATCCCAGGGTAAGAGTGTGTACAGTAGATGCACATACAAACTGAACCATTCAACTTGCTTTTTAAATCTGTGTATATTTGTGTCAGATATACAGAGTAGAGGTGTTAAATTCCTAGTGTTATATTTCCCACAGGGGCCAATCAACAGCCGAGCCTGTTTACCATCAAGCTACCTTTGTGGGCAAAAACATCGCCAACAGAACCGCCGTCGAGAGCATTTCACTGAGGCTATGTCAAGCAGGCGCAATCAAGAGAACATGGCACTGAGCAGCCAATCAGGGACTCACAGTTTGCGTTCTTCCTCTTCCTGTTTGCGTCGCTGCTGCTCCTCCTCCCTCCTCTTGCGCTCGCGCTCCATCTCCTCCTGGATGCGCAGGAGGCGCGCGCGCTCCTCCTCCTCCTGCTTCTTCTTCTGCATGGCGCTGAGCAGCTGCTGCGAGCGCGTCACCAGCGCCTGGTGCTCGTGGTCGATCTCGATGCGCGTCATCACCGTGCTCTACACACACACACACACACACACACACACACACACACAGCCAAAGACTTCAGTACGCTGACGTCAGTCCCTCAACCTTCCCTGGTGCGCACACACACATGAAACAAAACATTCTCCTCATGTGTTCTATAGAAAGCTGAAGACTCTCAATAGAAGCTTGTATTGTTAGATGTTGTATATACTTAGCAACGGTCTGTTATTGAGATTTAGCAGACCACCGAACGTTGGGAAGGCCCATTCAAGTGAATGGAGCATTCTGCAGCACTCCGAAGAGCCGTGTAATAAAGTTAAAGAGTAAAATGCAGAGAGGTGAACCCTCAGCTCAACTCAGCAACATCACGAAGATGGCTCCATGCACCACTGAGAGAATATAGCACTCAAAACATTAAATACAATCATTTCCTGGATGCCACATTCTCAAACTGACTTGTAGCGCAGTTAAGATCAACGCTTCATTTAGCACTTGGCGCTCATAGGAAAACAAAACCCATGAGCCCAAAACCCATGTGGTACGACTGACAGAACTGCCCATCAAGGCAAATGGTTGTATATTGCATCATTGTGGCTTTCCATTATAACTGATAATGTCATACTAAATCTACACAAATGGGCCTTAAGATGCCTAAAATGGTCATGAAAACCCATGAAAGTATGTGTTCATTATGCTAACTGTGCTGCTTTGCTCTTCTCTTTAACTCTAGAACTTAAACAGCATTATTCGAATTCTACTTCGCATTATTCTACCTAGTGTTGTATCGCATAGAGAGACTTTTTTAAGACTCATCAGGTGATCCACTCAGGCCAGTGAAGTTGAAGTGGGGTCATTCACTCTGAAGATGAGGGTGGTTTCTATGGAGCTGCAGGCCTTTGTTCATTAGCACTACAGTCGACTGGACTCTACCCTGCCTCTCTGCGGGCTCTTCTGACCCACAGCAGATCTGTTAAACTGCAACAACTAAATCTCTCATCCTCTCTCGCTCTGCGTTTCTCAATTTTCTGTCAGTCACTTCCTCTCTGCAGCTTTCTTTCTCTTGGTCAATGATTTTGCTTTGTAAATTGTAATTTAACTACATTTGTGTGCAGTCCTTTGTTATATCTATGAATATTAAGCAACATGTTGCATTGCTACAACAACCTCTCCCTGTTCTTAACTGTCCTTCTCTCTTTACTTTGAGCAGGACAGTTCATCTATTGTATCAGGTGTTTGCCATCAGGATTAACACAATGGAAAACAAGGGACAATCAGGGGGAGGGTGTGAGTAGGACACATTCTGACACATTCAATAACTTTAATATCATTTTGCCAGAGGTTATTCATACAACACTTCACTTTTCCCCATTTACCCCCCCCCCCCCCCCCCCCCGTATATTAGCCCAGTGGTTCTGCGCAGTGTTTTTTACCCACACTGTCCATACTCGCACTGGAAGCGTTGTACAAACTCAAGGTTCAATTTACAGTATCATTTATAGTGCACACCCTTTCCTCAAAGTCAAGGTTCTGGTGTAACCACCTTTATTACACATTCAAACCCTAGACTGGGGGAAATGTAATAACTTGCCCTTGGTGTGTGTGTGTGTGTGTGTGTGTGTGTGTGTGTGTGTGTGTGTGTGTGTGTGTGTGTGTGTGTGTGTGTGTGTATTCATCATTGTGTGTTTCTTTTCAACTGCTTGATCTCCTCATATTCTCCATCTCTCTCTCTCTCTCTCTTTCTCTCTCTCTCTCTCTCTCTCTCTCTCTCCATAAGGTGTGAGGAGTCTCACTGGCAGTAACCTGATTTCAACAGGAGGTGCTATAAACATGACATCACCAGTGGGTAACAGGTGTTGATTACTATGCATTGGCATCGTCTGTCACTAGGGAAACCATTCTGTGCGTTTCTGGTATACACAGGGGACTGAAATAACATATGTACGCACAGCCTTACACGTCACGGTTGCTCTAAAAGCATCATTCTAGTTATGTCTACATAGTTACACCACAAAACTGAAATGAAAAGTTCATAGCACAAAATCCATCAGCATTCCCTAAAACTCATTATTGCCATAGTTGTATACTGAAACACAGCTCCTTGGGCCTCGTGGACATTGAAAAATACATTAAGTTTGTTGGAAGTGCTTTGTGTGTGACTTTGTCATCTAATCTAAATTTTACTGACAAAGCTGCAATCCCAAAACACCACTAGAGACATTAATCAAGCGTCTGGGTATTGTGTGCTCTTAAAATGTCCAAAAGGCACTTTAGACGAGCCAGCCACATATTGCATATTTCCTGTGGCTCTCCATATGCTGTCTTTCATCACGTTCTACACTTAATCCCAGAAATGTAATTTAGAGCGCAGATGCTACCTCTAAACACCAAGGCTGAGGTACACTAGACCAGCAGCATGCTTCTTGGCGAACTCAAACATCCCGAGAGTGAGAGAGCTGTGGGTAGACAGTAAAACTGTGTGTCATCCAGTCCCAATAGGAGAGACAAAGGAAGGGGCTGAGCACAGCAGATGAAGGATAAAGGGCATGTGTGTGTGTGTGGAAGAGCAGGCGGGGGATATTATAAACAAACAAGATTTCATCTCCCTCACAGCGCTAGGGAGAGGAGAGAGGCAACAGGCCTCTGATGAGGCTACTGCAACCACCAGGAGCTAGAGGAGAGGGATGGAGTGACAGCAGAGAGAGAGAGAGAGAGAGAGAGAGAGAGAGAGAGAGAGAGAGAGATAAAGGAAGAGAAAGGAGAGAGAGAAATAAAGAAAGAAAAAGAAAGAAAGACGAGAATCAAAGAAGAGAAAGGAGAGAGAGAGAGAGAGAGAGAGAGAGAGAGAGAGAGAGAGAGAGAGAGAGAGAGAGAGAGAAAGAGAGAAAGAGCATCCACTGTCTGGTGAATAATATATGTCTGTGCAGTTAAGTTCAGGGATGAGTGGCCTATCTAACTTCTTCAGTTAGATAGGCCACTCATCCCTGAACTTAACTGCACAGATGCTCTCATAATTACCACCCCATCTGGTAGCCATGAAGTAAAAAAAACACTTTGTGTGTGTGTGAATGAGAACCAGACAGAGTGCCAGTATGCACCAGCATATTCTTGCACACACACAAGCACACACTCGTGCGAACACGCACCTTGATCTTGATCATGAGGGTGTCGATGGAGGCGTCCAGGTCCTGGATCTGTTTGAGCATCTCCTGCTGTCCCTCCTTCAGACCGGCCACCACCTCGTTAAACTTGTCCATCCTCGTCTTCAGATTACGCACCTTAACCAGCCCATCGATCCTACACACGCACACACACACACACACACACACACACACACACACACACACACATATTAGTCACAAATTCAGTTTGAACAAAATCCTGCTGGGAGCACTGACTAATGAGCACCATAGACCGAACTTCACTTCTCCACGGTAGGAAAGGTCTTGCTGAAGTCACGTCCAGTGCAACTGCTAAATGCTGCAGCAGGAGTTGCTCTCCCACCTAGCCCAGTCTACAACCCCCACATGGGCTTCCAGCCCTGACACCAATCCCCCCCGATACACCTTAACAATCCAGCACGCCTGGTTGCCAGCACTGACAGAAATCCCCAGTCCGCGGCAGCCCTGGACTCTGCTCTTGAGCTGTCCATCACGAGGAGCCCCAGCACGCCTGGTTACCAGCACTGACAGAAATCCCCAGTCCGCGGCAGCCCTGGACTCTGCTCTTGAGCTGTCCGTCACGAGGAGCCCTAGGAGAGCGGCTGAGAGGGCAATAAAGCGGGAGCTCTGGCCAGGCCACCCCCGGCACACCTCCCCGCAGTGATGAAGTGAGAGGCGCGCGCACAGCGCACACACAGCGGGGCCACTGAGCCGTGAAAGCGCCAGCTAATGAGGAAGAGAGGGAGGACATGAGTGAGGAGGAGGAGAGGAGAGGAGGAGGAGGAGGAGGAGGAGGAGGAGGAGGAGAGGAGAGTGGGCCGGGAAAAATGACAGCAGTCAGGCGAGAAGAGATGAGATGAGAGAAAAAAGAAGGGGGGGAAGGAGATGAGGAGAAATGGGAGAAGAAGAGATGAAAGGAGAAGAGAGAGGAAGAGAAGAAGAGAGGAAGAAAAGGAGATGAAAGGAGAGAGGAGAGTAGAGCAGACCCACCTTGGCTTGTGCTTCCTCTTACAGAGCCACATGCGCACCGTCTTCTGCATCATGATGCAAGCACTGGCTCGGTAGAGTATCTTATTCCTTACTGCAAATACGAAGAAAGAAGGAAAAATACCGTGAGAGAAAACAAACACAAACACAAGATGGATAGAAAAGGGGGGACGAGGGGGATTAAGCTCATCAATCATAGAGTTTGTTTAAAAAGGCTAAACAGAAAGTGGTTGAAAAAACGAAACTGCTAAGCCTTAACACAAACTTTTAAAGAGTGACATCAGAATGGTGTGTGCTTGTGTTGTAGTAATGTGCTATCTCCGAAAACAGACTGAAAAGCTCTTTAGCCCATATGACAACAGAGATTTCTCTTTTCCTTTGCATGGAGGCATGACCCAATTCAGGCGGGCACAATTAAAAGAACAGTTCAGTGAAACTCAGTTTGTTAACTGTTAATTTCATTCCAAATGAAAAAGGAAAGAAACTAGCATTTCAAATGAACCAAATGAAATACATGTAAATAAAAGTATCCTTTTAATTAGCCAAGTGTGACTACAGTGTTACACACCCCCCCCAAAAAAAGAGCCTTGAGCCAAATAAAAAGCTCTGAAAATAAGACCGCACACATCCAACAGAGTTGAGAACGGGCTGTTCAGATCAGGAGGTGAAGATCCACGTCCGTGTCTCGTGGCAACTGAGTTTGTTAATTAGCACAAATCCCCAGCAGTCCTGGGTGATACTGGCAGCCTGGAGGCATGGCCTGAGCAAAGCTATGAGGCAGGCTAACCATGCCCACTTGACTGAACTCGAGGGGGAGAAGAATACTGACTCCCATGTGAATACTTGGTAGAATACTTGCTAGCTTAAAACATTGGGGATTTGGTGAAGTTGGGATTTCACACAAGATTTTTTTTTTACGTACTAATGTATGGAGTCAAAATGTTTTGAGTATAAAACTTCATTGGGGACTAATGATGAAATTGACCATCTGCTGTTTCATTCCATAAAGCTATTTACATAATGCATTAACCCTGCTTTGGAATAATGTTAAGCCCTGTTCCTGACTAACTAGCCTCAAGCGGTTCGCTTATTGCTCTAATCGAATACAGAGTGAATCAGCCTCTTCGGGAGCACCTGCTTATGATGGCTTTAAGTGTTTGATTAGGGTTGCAAATCAATCCGGTATGAGGGGCCATGGCTCTGGGAGCCTTGCTGCTGGCACAGGGGGGTGTGCAGGAGGGGACGGCGAGTGTTAGCGGCGAGCATACGCACGTTTGATGACGGACAGCGCGCACCACTGGACCTTCTTCCAGCGGCTGCAGATGAGCCACTTGTTGACCTGCTTCACCAGCTCCGCCAGGTGGTCCGGGTCTGACTTCATGATCTGATCGAACTCCGAAAACTGGAGAAGGGGGGGGGGGGGGGGGGGGTGGTAGAGAAGGAATAAATCAAAAACCGGGCTGATAATGTATGCCAGCGAAATAAAATCAGCCGTTCGCAGCACGTCACACAGATTGGCATCTCTGTGAGTCTATGTTAATAGATGACTTGCACTGAAGTAATGTCCTTGTGGTGAAAGTAGCAGGGGAACGAACGACTTGATGAATATATAATGAGAGTGAGAGAAAGATAGATAGAAAGAAAGAAAAGAGAAGTGAGCACAGAAAAAGAGGAGAGGAGAAATAATGAGAGGGCCAGACAAAGTGAAAGTAAAAGACAGTAAAAAAAGTGGAAGAAAGACAGAACAGGAGGTAGAAACAGAGAAACAAAGATAGAAAGCATGATGAAAGAAAAGAGAAAGACAGAACAGGAGGAATGAGAGAGACACTGAATAAAATGACAAGGAGAGGTGGAGAAGCAAATGTAAACTGGGCAGGGAATAACATATTCAACATTTCTCATTAGCACATCCCAAATTATAACCAGGGTTGGTGCCAGACCGAGTAGGCGCATGAGAGGACAGACAGTGCTCTATCGCATTCTCTCTCTCTTTCTCTCACACACACACAGACATGCACACACACACACACACACACACACACACACACACACACACACACACACACACACACACAGACACAGACACAGACACAGACACAGACACAGACACAGACACACACACATGGAGTGAGTGCGATTGAGCTGATATGAGATAAATATGTCTCGAGCTGTCTTGGAATGGCACCTCTGTGAGGGGAGATTAAACTCATTTTCCAGCAGAGACAAAAAAAACAAAAAAAACAAAACAATGTGCACCCCCCCCCTTCTCTCCTCTCCTCTCTGTATCCCTTCATCAGAGCTGGTGGACTACATGCCCTCCGAGACCTCCCCTCTCCAGAGCAGCGTCTCCTCCCAGCCCTGAATATCGCACAAGCGCTCATCCATCTCCTGGCCTCTGCTGCACAGGTTTTTAACACTGATAAATGATTCATTTAGCTGCAAATCAAACGCCCATCTGCTTGCAGTGACCTTGGCGTTCCAGCTTCAGTGCCACTCGACAGAGAAGCCAGGAGCTCTGGATGCCCCGATGCCTGCCTTTGATAAACATGAGGTCTGCCATTTGAAAAGAGGGAGTGGGATGAGCGATGACAAAAGAAACAGCAGAGGGTGTGGGGTTTTGGGGGGGATTTGGGATTTTGCTCACCTTTCCAGGTCGGAAGAAAACTTTGGTCAGCCCAAACTTGTAGTCCTTCTCGTTAAGACCGAGGGCTTTGAACAGAGCCTGAGAGAGAGAAAGATAGAGATAGATAGATAGAGATAGATAGAGACAGTGAGAGAGAGAGAGAGAGAGAGAGAGAGAGAGAGAGAGAGAGAGAGAGAGAGAGAGAGAGAGAGAGAGAGAGCATACGTGTTCATGGATGGATGCTTTCAGTTTACCAGTCTTGTACATATTTCTCGTCACACATGAAAGAGAGATCAGTTGAAAGACGTATGTGAATAATGGACCCAGAGAGCTGAGGGCTCGACAGCAAACTGGCTGGCAGGAGGCCACCAACGCCGAGATCAATGGACTGAGTCACAGGCATGAGAGAGAGAGTCAGAGAGAGTGAGAGAGAGAGAGAGAGAGAGAGAGAGAGAGAGTGAGAGAGAGAGAGTCAGAGAGAGAGAGAGAGTGAGAGAAAGGCTGCTCAAAGTATTGCACTCGCACAACTGGGGCTGAAAGTGTCTGATGTGTTTTTTTCTTTCCGTCATCCATCCTGCGAGTGAGAATTTAAATGCACACGCTGTTGATGACCGAATCACTTTGCTCCTAAATACATACATCACTCTTCTTCCTTCCTCTTTTCGTTCCTCCTCTCCTAATCACTTTCACTCTCCCTTTCCTCTCATGCTTCCTCCTTTCCTCCCTAGGAGAGATGTCTAATGACGTCAGAAGTGTCCTCATGTGGTTTCCTTTATGGGAAGTAGGCCATGCCTTTGATACTGACCTTGCAGAAGAGTCTCGGGTCGAGGCGCGTCAGCTTGGCTGGCATGTACTGCTTGTACATGTTGTAGAGCTCGTGGAAGGGAGCACGGGAGGGGAAGCCGCCCTGCATCAGGTCCAGCACGGACACCATCCCTACGGGGGGGGGTCACACGGGACAGCCAGGATAGGGCACACATGAGGAGGACCGTATTAGCAGAGACAAAGTCCTCCATAGAAATGCATGGGGTTAGTTTGCAACGCCGATATGGCCGTCGTCTACACATATCCCACCCCTTCCTCGCCAAAACGTCGACATTGTGTATACACTGAGCCAATCATGTGGTGTGATGTGACTACATTGAGCCAATTATGTGCTGTGTTGTGCAGACATCGTGCCAATCATGTGTTGTGAACTTGCCACTGGAGCACGCTGGTGTCGTGAAGCCTTGCGCACACGCATTTCTGCCGAATAGGATGCCCGATGAGTACCCAAAAAGCGTTGCTATATGGCCGCTGAGTGGAGGGACTTGCCTAAAAGGACTTTGGTATTAGTTTGGAGTGGACTTCCTGAATCTGGGTTCTTTGGATGAAATGCTTGGGTGACGCAGAATTGAAAAATTGATTTTTTTTTATGGGTCTTGACTTTAGCTCACAAAAAGGAGGAGAAATTGGTTTCTGCCTGCATGCCAAATAACTTTTGCTTGATACTTTAATGAAATCCCTCCTTCACAGTCAGCTGTGTTTGTTTGGGATTATTGCTATTGGCAATGCTTTGAAATTGCCTAAAGCACCAAATAATCACTTGGGGACTTCTGAACTCTCATTCAACGATAGTACCTGCACACAGGGGTGCTGCAAGCGGAGTGTTATGGGTGTTATAACACTCCCACTTTTTAACCCGATTCTATCACCCCTACATTTTGTCACGAAAATGTAGAAATGCAGGGAGTCATAGATGTTGAAAGTGAGGGTGCTCGCACCAAGCCCATGTTATCTCCAGTTATCCAACACTGGAGATAACATGGGCTAGAAGCAACAATATTTAAGGCAACGAACGACTTGAATTCATGTAACTATCCATTCAAACAGCAGGTCTTTGAATTGACATTAATTACTGTAAGATGGATTATGCAACACAATTGATTTATATTCTCTTTGCATACGTTTGCAAACATGCTTTGGGTATACTACCTTTTAGTTTTTGAATTTGATCTTACAGTTCTGTCATTATTCTGTATCTATTACATTTACTTTATAGATATTATAGCTTAATTAGGCTATAGCTTAGGCCTAGCCTATGCATTAATAGCCCAATGATACCTCGAAACACTTTGAAATTAGGCTGTTGTCTGTTAGGCTAAAGTAGTGAGTTATTGTAACAGAGGTAGCCTATATCAAAGCAAATACCCTATTGTGATGACAACCATGATCTGAATCTCTGTTAACCTAAAGCTATGGTTGCACTAAACCCCCCCCCCCCCCCACACACACACTTTTTAAAAAGCTTGATCCGCCTCTGCCTGCACAACTAGCCTACAAAAGGCCCCACTTTATATGACAGATCAATAGAAAAAGTTTGGCTCAGAATTGAAAGCTTAGACTCTGAAAAGTAAAATACTCTCTGTACGCCAGGCTGACAGAACTGTACCCAAGGATATAGATGAACTATGTTACCTGCACCCAAGGTTATAGAGGGAATGTGTTAACTGTACCCAAGGTTATAGAGGCATCGTGTGTCAAATGTAATATGCAAATCACACATAAGAATGAGGGATGAGTCGTCGGCTCGTTTTATGGGCCCGTGAGGGAGGAAGTGGGGATGACACCATGTGATTTAGCACCCTGCCCTCCTGAGCATCCCTGCCTGCTCCAGTTAGTGCCGAGGAGGAAGGGCACAGAGAGGGCCTGCTGACTCTACAGAGACCAGAGAAGAGAGACCGGGTGGCCTGACACAGTGACAGAGAGAGAGAGAGAGAGAGAGAGAGAGAGAGAGAGAGAGAGAGAGAGAGAGAGAGAGAGAGAGAAAGATGAGATGGAGGGAGATGGAGGAGAGGTAGGGAGGGAGAGAAAGAGAGAGAGAGAGGAGAGGGAGGGAGGGAGGAAGGGAGAGAGAAAGAGAGAGAGAGAGAGAGAGAGAGAGAGAGAGAGAGAGAGAGAGAGAGAAAGAGAGATAGAAAAGGAAGAGAGGAAGAGAGATAGAGGGAGGAGAGCCAGAGCAAGAAGGTGACAAAAGAGAAACTAAAAGAAGCACAAAAGACAAAAGGTGGAGGAAGTAGAATGAGAGCGACTGTCTGTGTGACGTGTGTGAGTGAGTGAACGAGAGTGAGAAAGTGAGAGTGGGAATAGAAGACAAAGAAGGGGACCCAAATAAAGAAGTGAGGGAAGGACACCAGCCGCCCCTGGGGCCCACGCCACCACACCGCCCCACACTCATCCAACCGGGCCAGTGGGGTCCGGCGCTCTGGGTGCAGGGGATCCTGGACTATAGAGGTTAAGACCAGGGCCATTACTAACCTCGCTCTGGGTGTAGAAGATAGTGGACTATAGCGGTTAAGACGACGGCCATTACTCACCGGAGCACTGCAGCTGGGACAGGATCTGGGCACCTTCGAACTGGTGGCTCACCATCTTCAGGTTGGGCTTGACGCAGCGAATAAAGCTGGAACCCTGTGGAGAGGCAAGTGTGTGTGAGTGTGTGTGAGTGTATTTATGAGAGTGTGTATGCGCTAGCTCTTTCAAGTTTCAACTTTAAAGAGTTCCCCCTCTTTATACCTCGAGCAAACCGGCCAAAGTTAACTTACCATACACTTCTTTTCTACCCTCTCTCTCTCCCATGAACACCTCCCTTGGCCTAATTTAACTCTGCACGGTCATCCTCTGGTTTTGTGTCATCAGCAAAGGTACTATTGATTATTACAGTATACTAATTGCTCCTATTGTACTGTACTTTTAAAGTTATCCATTTTGCAAGTCGCTCTGGCCAAAGCATCAGCTAAATTAAATGAATAAATGTTTTGGGCATTGTTCATATGAAAAATTTCACCCATGTTCCCAATTGTTTCATGGCTCTTATTGATCTTCACTGTGTCTCAACGCCTCGGCATGTGGGGAAGAGAGAATAACTAATAACTTAATCTACACCCCCTCAGGGGACCTGATAGGGGTGGTGGTAGCGTAGTGGCTTAGGAGCTGGGCAGTAGCCTTAAAAGTTGTGGGTTCAATTCCAGGCTTCCACCACTGTGCCCTTGAGCAAGGCACTTAACCCCAAGTTTCTCCGGGGACACTGGCCCTTGTAATATAACGGATATTTGTTAGTCTCTTTGGATAAAAGTGTCTGCTAAATAAATACATGTAAATGATTCAGTTAAATTAGAGAGTAATGATAAATTAGAGTGTAATCAGAGACTGTTGATAAAGTGTTCTAAAGGATCTTTGGTGTAATGATCAATTAGAGTGTAATGATAAGCCATGGGGAGATGAATTAAAGCTGCAGTAAGCGACTGGAGGGTGCATGGTGTGAGCGGGATGTGACAGAGGGCCGTCCCAGTGGGACAATACTTACAGTGCTGCGCAGCTTGTCCAGTAAGATATTCAGCTGGGTCTGCAGGGACACAGTGTAAATCACAGTGCAACAACTTTAGGATAAAAATAAAGTCTATAGTTATGCAACTTACATGATTCAGTCCTGGCAGCGCATAAAACATTCACACATGCTTGTTAGAAGGGCTTTCTAGCCACTCAAGCTCACACAAACAAACACACATAAACAGATACAAGCTCACTCCAACCACTTCAACGCACAGGTGCTGGAACAGCAGATGGAGAAAGCTATATTTTCTGTCCGTTTCTCATATCTTTTGAAAGGTCTTATTCTGCACATGCACAAATAGGATATGCAATTCTTTCTATATATATATATATATATATATATATATATATATATATATATATATATAATTGCATATCCTATTTGTGCATGTCCATATTATATATGCAATGCTTTCTCTACTACTGTACATATCTGTCTATATGGTTCATTCTGAATATCCATATTTATTCTTATTTTCTTATAATATATTCTGTTAACACACAGCATATATCTATATTGTTCTTACAACTCTTATAATGTTACTGCTACTACACTGCACATATCTGTACATGTTGTTCATTCTGCATAGCCATATCTATCCTACTCTTATTATGTCACTGCTAATACACTGCACATTTTTATATTTAACTTCTATTACTGTAAACCACACCACCTTCTTAACTGTATACCACTGGTTACACTGCACTATATATTGTACACTGTTTATGCACCTCCTGCCTATACTGGGTATATCACTTTGCATATCACATTGCACTTTTCTGCTATCTTGCACTTCTGGTTAGACGCAAACTGCATTACGTTGTCTTTGTACTTGTACTCTGCGCAATGACAAAGTTGAATCTAAACTAGTCTCTGATAATTATTTAACTGTTCTTGAGCACTGAACTCACAATAGAACACATTTAAATCTAAAAGGTCTATCCCATAACGATGAGCATTGATTCTTCTGATTCAAACATGGTCACCCTGATTGTCCCTATTGCAGTGGTAATGCCAATGATGCAAGCTAAGACTCAGCTCTGTGGAAGCTTTTGCAGCCAGAAGTAATGTGATACTGTCTATGTTATTCCCACACATGGCAGAGCAGTCATATTGATGCCATGCAGGGCCAGGGCCAGGGCCAGGGCTTAAGGCAATAACCCACAGGCCACATCAACAGGACACATCAATATGCATCACCTCCACAGCTTCATATTCCCTGAGACGACCAAGCAGGTTTCACAGTGATCCCGGTCTGGTCATAAAAATGGGTAAGAAAGTCACTCTGCTCTCGCCTGGAGTCAAGGTTAACGGCACCTCATTGGTGGAAGAGTTGGCGGCATATCTGATTGGTGGGGCTGGTGAACAAATGAGCGTGTTATCAAACAAACACTCACACAAATCATCCCGTTTATCTGTTGTTCACGCTAAATTGAAAAGATTAGACCGGTCCACACGCCAATGACTGCAAACTCATCTTCGAGGGCCTGTATGGCTTCCTAATGTGTGGCTGTATAAATAGAAGAATACTGTTTGTCTGAACGGTAAGGCCAAGCAATACATTTTAAAGAAAGTCAACAATCTTATCTATAGATGGCTTAAATAAACACATACAATCTCCCTCTCCCACACAAACACACACACACACACACACACACACACACACACACACACACATTTCTTTACATCAGTGAAGAAGTGCAGCAGCTATACGCGGATATGGACCTGTGAGCGTGTGGATGTTTGTGCCGTTAACCAGTGAGTTTCATTTCACACGAGAGACAAACTGGAGAACAACCGCAACGCCTCATCCATCTCTTTTATCTCTTACCCTGACAGACAGCTAATGCTGGGATTTTCAGTCATTCCATTATATCTCTTAATGAGCGCTCTCTTTCTCTCGGCGTTGGTGGCCTCCTGCCAGCCAGTTTGCTGTCGAGCCCACAGCTCTCTGGGTCCATTATTCACATGCGTCTTTCAACTGATCTCTCTTTCGTGTGTGACGAGAAATATGTACAAGAATGGTAAACTGAACTAAAGCATCCATCCATTATTCTCTCTCGCTCTCTCTCGGAAGAGGAGGAGAGAATCCAATGAAATAGCCAGCGAGATACAAAGACTCAACAACAGGGAGAAACCGCATAGCCCAGCACAAGAAACAAGAAAAACAACACTCTCACTCTCTCCATCATCTCCTGGCCTCCGTCTCAACTAAATCAGAGAACCTTCTCTGCCACAGACTCCCCGCTGTTCCCCGGTACAGAGGGACCTTGCCGCCGTGCGCACCCCCCGCCACAGGGAGCCGGCTTAGGGATGTTACAAGACATCCAGCAGCAGTCCAAGGCATGTATTTAAACAAACACTTCAACCCTCATGCAGTCCAAGGCATGTATTTAAACAAACACTTCAACCCTCATGCAGTCCAAGGCATGTATTTAAACAAACACTTCAACCCTCATGCAGTCCAAGGCATGTATTTAAACAAACACTTCAACCCTCGCTTCTGAGGCACCGTTAAGCTCCTCGTCACAGACAGAAGTTGCTTCACTGGATTAAACTCATTTGCGTCAGATTTAAGTTAAAACATAATAAATACCTCTACATGATGCAACGGCGGCATATAATATAGCTTTGATGGCATTTTAAACACTGTTTTTTACACGTTTTTATTAGTGTATGTATGTGTTTGTGAGCAGTGTTGTTGTTTGTTGTTGTTATTAATGTGTGCCTGGCCGCATCCAACCTTCTGCGCCTACAGACAAGACTCTTCTGGTCAGGCCGTTGCCATGACATTAGCTACGCTAAAGACGCTTCAAAGTTGGTCAGCTGCGGACTGCACTTGGCGAATGGAGATGAAAGAAACGGTCGGCAGAGTCCTGCTCTAGCCTGGCTAACGTCAGTCCTGCTCTAGCCTGGCTAACGTCAGACCTCATCTAGCCTGGCTAACGTCAGACCTCATCTCGTT